>NW_022900949.1:34324269-34343544 GCF_012274545.1 Fukomys damarensis
ATATTTAAACCAGGGATCAAACTCGGGTCCTTGAGCTTGTGAGGCAGGCAGTGGAAACACTGAGCTAAATCCCTAGCCCCTGCCCTTATATTTTTTGATTTTATCAAGCTAGTAGACCTTCTGCGATCATTTTTCTGCTTCTGCTGTCCATTATAGTGTGTGTGCACCCTGCCTTTGGTGATTAAATGTTTCCATTTGACTCCTGCCACTCCAGGATCCAATCAAACCCATTCCCCTTAAGTTTCCCAACTGACTCACTGGATCCCCAGTGTAAGGTCTGGCATACAAAGAGCAATGAAAGGGCTCTTCCTAGATGCTGGGGCTTTCCTCATGCATCTGTTTCTCAAGGTGTTACCGAAGGGTATATTTTCTGGATCATCCCAGTGTGGCAGATTAGGTTTAACATGACAAATCCATGCCAGCATTTCCGTTTCCCTAAGCCTCTGAATCCCCTCATCAACAGTTAACCATGGAATGTCAGGCATCTTTGGATCAAAAAGATCTTTTGATCCATACTCTGCCAACCAGCCAAATAAACTACTAACACCTTTCTTTGTACCACCAGCTGTAACATTAAGTTCAAAATCCCTGCTTAATGGGCCCATATGGACAAACTCAGCCGGATCATGCGTATGTTTTTGCCACCATTATCCCACTCCTGTAAAATCTATTCCCACACTTGATCATCAGGCCTCTGCTTCTAATAACCCAAGACGTTCTTTGGGAGAACAGTGGACTTCCTCATGGGTTACACTATGTACCTCATTCTTAGAAACTTTCTGTGATTTGAGCCTGGTTAAAGGCTTAGAGGCAAAAATGGGTAGTAAGGGAGGTTCCTGCGGGGTGTCAGGATTATCATGCTTGGTCTACTAGTTTGTCCAGTTCTTGTTTCCTCAGGTATGTCTGGGTGAGGACAACATCATATGGGTTGAGATTAGTGTTTTCCTTCACTAGTTTGTCCAGAGATGCTAAGAGCAACCAGCCAGCATTATATTTCCCACTCTGCCAAAAATATTCAAAAGTTTCATATATAGAGTTACTAAATTCCATACATTTTACAAGTGGTGAAGTAGGATTAAGCAAGTGGATCGACTTTGCATATTAATTTAAACAGTTCACATTAAGGACTATCAGTATTCCTCACAGTATCAGAAGAAGAGACTGTGGTACCATTGAATCACGTTAAATGAAAGCTTTTTATTTATTCACTATTATTATTGGTTTTTGTGCTGGGAATTGATCCAATGACCTTGGACACGCTAAGTAAGTGCTGTGTAACTGAGCCACACTCCAGATCCACAGTCTCATCAAATTAGAGAGCCGACTCCAGAAACCCACAAAGCCATTAAAGAACTTCATTTTTCCAATTCTGTTTCTCTAGAACCACTCTGGTCACCAAAATTTGTCTTAGTTACTTTTCTCATTACTGAGACAAAATACCCAACACCCACAAGTTAAAGGAGCAACGGTTTGTTTTGGCTCCCAGTTTGTAGAGGGCTCAGGCCATAATCGGCTGGCTCTAAGGCAGAGTAGCATGGTAGAGAGGCCTTGCAGAGGGGCATTGCAGTCCATGGCTTGGTTGGGCAGGCAGAAGGGAGAAAAACAACAAGCAACAGTAGCAGAAGTCTTTCCTTTTATTCCTTCAAAGATACCTGCTTTTTGGCTGGTGCCTCCCCCACACAGAGTGGGATCTTTCCATTATCCACACAGAGAACTATGCATAACCAATCTGTGGATTAATTTAGTAATCACACATCCTTAGTCCTAGCCTCACACAATTTAATCCTAGCACAATCACCATAGATCCAGCCAGCTCTGGAAAGCCCCACCTATGAGCACTGCGGAAAGTTTTTCAGGGACATCTATATCACATCAGCTTATGTTCATTCAACAGGGAAACAAGTCACATAGCATAGGTTATGTGATGGAAAAAGGCATTTCTGCAAAGGGATGGGTTCAGATGCTCTGGTCACCTACCTGGGCATCTGACACCTATCTGAGCTTAATGGACCAGGTGGTACTAATTACAGTATAATCTCAAAATTGCCATTTATCCTTTAGGGAGAAATGTAAGTCTGGCCAATATGTCTCCATTTTGTACCTCCAGCCACAATCTTTATGGCTTTACTTTTTTTGTGCTGATTGCCTTGAGGCCCCAATCTCTGACTGTATATTAATTTTTAACTAATTTAGCTGTCTATAATAAAGGGAGGCCATACCTTTAGGTGAAAAGGGAAAAGAGATTTATTTAAAGCTAGTTCTGAGGAGATGGAGTGGCCTATTTGCCTCCAGCCACCATCTCACCAAGTATAAATGAGTTGGTGTCTCTTACAACAAGCAACAGTGCGGGAGAGAATACAGTGAAACAATAAACACTTTCATGTTACCTCCGTCCCTTCCTGGACATAGACATACTCTACCCTTTACTAAGTAAATGAAATTGGGCTTGACCTCCTGGTGCCAGGATTTGCATATTCTGATCATTCCTCTGGGTAGAGGAGAAGTGGGAATGCCATTTATGCCCTAGGATTGAAGAAGTTTGGAAGCAACTTGATTCCAAAGAGGGGAAATCTAACTTAATAAGTTCCCATTTTGCAATGCTGGTTACAGGCGATTGAACCCAGGACTTTGCACTTGTGAGGCAGGCTCAGAACCACTGCGCTAAATCCCTGGCCCTCGTGGTTTTTGATAGGATAATCTGGACATGATGCCAGGGTGGAAATATAAAAAAGGAGCAGTCATCATTAAGAATGTACAACCGTACCTCTTCAGGGTAACCCACTCTGTGCTGTAGGGTGTATTTTTATTTTTATTTTTTCCTCCCATTTTACTTAGCCCAAATTCATTCTTACCCCTAAACTTCTGTTTTCCCCCCATATTTAATAAATGTGAAACTTTGCCATGATTTATGCTTGTTTTCTTCAATTATTTGTCTGGGACAGAAAGGACCTATAAATAACCTGTACAAGGAGACCCCTGCCCCCATCCCCTAGTAACATTCAGAGAAAGGCACATTTACATAACATTGACTATACCCTATTGTTTGCTATTATATATGTAGTTCAGCATTAGGTAGTATTATTAATCTCTACCTGTGAAAAATTTATCAATAAAATTTCATCATAGTTTTTTATGAATTGGAAAAACCAATGTATATGTGGTTTATACGATTGTTAATATCCAGTGTTGGGTTTGAAGCATGCATTGGAGACATTCAATATATCCTTCCAATTAGGATAAACTTCTCAGTTTATCTTTCATGGAAACAGAAAAGGGGCAGAACTGATATTGTCTGAGCAGACTCATAGATGAACAACTTGTTTCCATAATATTATATTATGCAGACCATGTGGAGTGGGTCACAAAGAGTTGAGCTGCAGTGGCAGAGTTCAAAAAATTTAGGAAGAATTATCCACCCTGGTTTGGGTTGTAGAAGTGGAGAAATAAAAAATTCCTCCAGGTTTGGTAGGAGCCTGAGCTTTTTTCCCATTCTGTGTCTTGTTATCCAGCTAGCTCAGGTGCCCAATGTAGCTCTTAGGTCAATGGCTTTCAACATGTGGATATATCTGGAGATTTTTTTTCTTAAGACAGAAGGGGAGTGGATTTTGCTGGCATATTGTAAGTTTTAGGCCACAGGTAATGCTAAATATCATATAATGAACAAAAGAGCTTTCATTACAAGTAAATAATTTTATGGTTTATTGACATGAATGATTAGGTTTTTTGGCTTTGATTATGACTCAATCTCAAGTCCTTTTCCCCTCTGCTCAAGTCCAGTGGATGAGTCTTATCCTTGAACCCCACTCGTTAGTTACAAATAAAATATGTTTTTACAAGTTCGATCAATTAAGTATTATTTGGTCATTCTGGATTTCAGATTATTCTCCATTAAGAAAGTAGTGGTAGTTCCACAGCCACTAATAATCTTACTACAATACAAGGCATAGAAGTTTCATATAAGACCTTTCAAGGGGATTTGAATTTCTTGCATCAGAATTACTAAACTATGAACCAATGATGTAATATTCTATAAGTATTTTCATGGTTCCTGTAGTGACAGGCTGTGTAGAACAGCCACAATAAATTTGTCTCTAGAATTCACCAAAAATATCACCATATTCAACATACAATTTCAAATAAATAAATGAAATAGAGGAATGTGGTGAGCCTTCAGGAGATTAAATGTTAAATGTTAAATGTACATTATCTGAAAGGGAGAGGTACTTATAAATGATTAGGATTTGACTACAGAAATAGTCAGATGGGTCTGTAGTGCCGTGAGAAGATCAAGAGTTTGTTCTAAGAAAGTAAACAGAACATTGGAAATGCCTAGGCACAGAGCATCTCATGACAATATCCAACAGGAATGGTGAGGGAACTAAAAGTACACAGGAAAAAGGGCACAATCCACACTCAAGTCGCTGTTTTCTATACACTTCTCATATGGGTATAAGTTCATATAAGTTCACATACGTGATATGATATTAATTTTTCAATAAGTAATAATTCCTGCATGTTTGAATCCATATGCAAAATCCTAGAATTGTCTTTTTCTTCTTCATTAATAAGCACAAAAAGAAAACAAGGATGCTGCTTGTTTAAATACAAACACTTGATTCAGAAAAGCAGATGAGCAAACTGTAGTGCTGAGGACAGTTTTAAGTTCAGTGACTTGAAGCTGTGATGTACCTTGAGAGAAAAGTGGAAGGGTCACGGCCTTCCCCTTGGGTCTCCTGGGCAGTAGGTCTCTTTGGCATGTTCAGCTGCTCAGAACATCTCTAGAAAGAGTGGTGACAGCCAGAAGCTGGGGAGCAGTGGAAAGTAGGTGACACATGTGTAAAATACATTAGGGGCTTTGTCTTTTTAGAGGCTCTTACTGGTTAGCATGGGAAGTGGGTCTCATATGCAGAGTTGCTGGAGTCACAATGAAATATGTTCATATAAAGAAAATCTCCGAGGAGCTTTCATAAAGATAACTCATTTATGTAGTCTAAAGAAAGGGCTGATGCATTTGGGAGTTTATTTGGTTCAGACACCTACAGTTAATTTTACTAATTTTTTTGTTGTAGGTTCAAGATACTTGACATACAGGACTTAAAAGTAAAAGGATTACTTTATCTCATGGTTTCAGAGCCTGAAGTCAGTTGTCATTTGATCCCAACAGAGAAATGTCACAGTGGAAGGAAACGAGGAAAGATAACTGCTGCATGAGAACCAGGGAGCACACAGCAAAGCAGGTGGCAGAGAGGAAGAGGAGGGAGAAGGCAAGGTCCTCAATGTCACACCTCCATGTCTCACCCAGACACACCAGCAGTGTGCTTTGCTAGCATCCTGCCCACCTCTCACGCCAAACAACTTATTAATCAAGAGTGTCATATGACTCCAGGCAATATTTTCCTTCTGCCAATGTTAATGTGTTGAAAGACAGAGATTTGTAACTGTTGAGGAGGGAGCTACAGGAGAAAGGGAGTTTACAATCTGAAGTCCTCAGGTTTTGTCTCAATGCCAGAAAGTATATTAATTTGCCAATCATATGGCTCTCTTTGGTGAGTATTTTTTTGGCTTAGAAAATGAGTAAATCAAGAGATACACTATGAGAAAGTCGTACCCATGAAGCGAACAACCATATTCCTATTTCTCACCTCTCAGAACAGCAGATCCTCCTTCTCTTGCATGGTGTCCTGGCCTGGCCTGACTCACGATGCTCTCTCACACTGATTTCTCCGTAGAGAATTAACTCTGCAACCGGCTTAGCAGACCGGTGACCCCATTTGGAAGAGCAACACACAGGAAGAGCCCACTGAAGCCAGGAGAAAGACTGGAATGGTGGTGCAGCCCTACGCTGGGGATGCTGATGACAGAGGATCACAGCAAGCTCAAGACCAGCCTGAGCTACATAATGAATTCAAGAACAGAATAAATTACATAGCAAAACCCTGTCTTCAAAACAAAAACACTGAAGCAGCTCTGGCAAAGCCAGGAGTAAACCCTTGTTAACTGCAGGCTAGAACAACAACAACAACAAAAATGCAGGCTAAAACTGGCCAGCATTGACAAGCCCCCGAGTTGGACACCCCACACCCTCACACCCCCACTACCCGCATCTGCAGGAGGACAGCGATAACAGGAAGCCAGCAGCAGCCCTGCTACTCCCACCACAGCCCTGTTTATCAACCAGTCCCAGGCCCAGCACCCATGGGACTCTAAAATTTTCCACCCTCTCGACCAGTGCCCCCCCAAACTCCCCGTATCTACGGCGCCCACCCTCCTCTCAGTGCCAAGGGTCTTTTGGCCCTAGGCCCATCTGCACTCAACTGCAATAAACTCATCGCATGTTCCTTAGATTCTGCCTGCCTCGGTGGTCTTAAGCTTGTCTCAGTCTGACCCTACAAGCATCCTGGGAGGCAAACTGGACAAGAAGTATCTGAGTTACTATCTCGCATTCCAGCTGCACTCACACTACTAAGGCTTCTGTCGTCACTCTCGGTTCAGAGGGTCCAGAGCGCGGAGCGGGAACCAATCAGTGTGGAGGGGGCGGGCTGTATGAACTGTCCAATCAGGGGCCCGGGGAGGAGGGCTCTGTTTCCGGGCTTCTAAGCACAGAACCAGAGCTGGGTTCTGAGAGCTGTCTCAGTTGGGTAGACTGTCCGTGCTTTAAGATTTCTGCTGGCTGCAGGCTGCGTGGGAAGCACCCGGGGAGACCCTCCAGACACGCAATGGTGACGCTGTGGGACGGGTGTCCTGATAGGGATGGGACGGGACGGGGTGAGGTCTGGGGGGAAGCGGTGGGAACAGCAATGGCGGACCGGCGCCTGCCCGCTGCTCCGGAGTCCGAGTTCCTCCTGGCCTCTGCGCCCGTGGACACTCTGTCCCTCCTGCCTTGCAGGTCTGTTTTGTGTACCCAGCACCCTGTCTCCACAGCCACCCGACCAGCCTAGAGTGCAGACTCGGGCAGCCGCAGCCCACAGCTCCATCTCCACCTGTGCGCCGACAGGGAGAATTGTGGGGAGACCCTGATTCCAGTGGGGAGCTGTGGGGAGCGGGACCCCTGGTCTCATTCGTCCCTCCAGCAGACCTGAGGGATCTCAATTTTATAAGTGTCGAGGATACAAGGTCTCAAAGCCACAACTTAGCTCCTGAGGACGACGCTGCTCTGTGATGAGAATAAATTGCCAAAAGTATTCTATGTCCCCACATTGCCAAACTCGGGATTAGTGAGGACCAGTGCCGTGTGAGAATTGACAGTAAAGATTGCCAGGCGTGGTGGTACGAGGCTGAGGTAGGAAGTTAGCTTTGAGTTGGAGGCCAGTCTGGGTTACTTAGTGAGATCAAGGCAAGCCTGAACTACAAAGCAAGACCCTGTGTGAAACAACAAAACAAAACAAACAAAAAACCGAAGGAAAAGAAAGAAATGTTCGATATTGCTGGTCTAGTGAGTTCGTGAGAGAGTGCTTGCTGAGCATGCAGTGAACTTGTGAGCTATATACACAGCAATGCAAAAGCAATTATCACCTAATGATTTGGGTGGCACCTCTATGAAGGGAGAGACCTCTTAAGTGAGGCCTTCTCATATTGTTTAGAGTGCTGAGAGAAAGGGTGGGGTTGTTAATATGTTAACAGGGATCCCGGAAAGTGTTCCTGCTAAGGACTACTTCCAGAAAGGGCTGCCTGTTATACACATACACACACACACACACACACACACACACACACACACACACACACACAGTGGGAGAATCATTAAACTCAGGCATTTACATGGAACATGTGATTTGGTGGAGTGGAAAAGAAGAGGGGTAGCATCTCAAGTAACTGCTATAGGCCTTGGACTGTAGACATTGTTTTAAGAATTGAAATGCTGACTGAGGTGGACTTTATATTAAAGGAATAGTGTAGTAGGAGTAAAAGTTGAAGGTGAGCTCTGTGGCCATAGGAGTGGTTAGCAATAAAAGGTTTCTGTGTAGGGAGAAATAAAGGGGAAGAGAAAAAAAGTGGGAGAAGAGGGGATGGTAATTGTGATAAAATCCGTGCCTACAACAGAGAGGGTCTTCCCCTGAGGTCAGATTGTTGTTAGTGTGACAAGAAAGAATTGTGTCCTGACTCAGTCTGAAAATGTGTCAAATATCTCAGCATTAAGAAAGGAGAAGTTGGGCTGGGGATGTAACTCGGTGGTGCAAGTGCAAGGCCCTGAGTTCCAGTCCAGGTACCAAAAGAAAAAGAAAGAAGAAAGGAGAAGTCTTGGTAAAACTTAAATATGTCTTTTATTACTACTGATCAATGAACCAAATCAGTCTTTTGTTGTTGTTCATGCTAGCCTTGACCTAATTATGTAGTCCAGGATTGCCTCCAACTTGTGGCAATCCTCCAGACTGAGCCTCCTAAGTACTGAGACTAGCAGCCAACACACTCATCCCTAATTGTTTCTGAGGAGAAAAAATGGAAATTAAGAATTGTCCGAGCTTGTCTGGCTTAAAAATTGGTAGACAGCATCGTCTAAGTGTGATGGAAAGGGATTTGTTCAGGATACAGCAGATTTCAGGTATGGTTGCTGTTTTTATTGTACAGAAGATTGAATGCAGCACCTTTTCCTCTGGAATACATTCTTCATACCTTGAAATATTTTTTAAATTTTGAGACCACATCTTTCTATGTTGCCCAGGCTGCAGCAAACTTTTGATCTTGTTTCAGCCTCCTGGAGTTCTGAGATAACAGACATGTGCCACCATGTCTGGCTGAGATATGGGGTTAGTTAAATGAAATTTATGTGCTTAGTTAAATGAAATTTCAGTGAGGCATGATGCTGCCTACCTTTCATCTCAGTCACTGAGGCAGGATTATTACAATAGCAAGGCCTTGGTGGACAGTGGAGCAGGACCCAGGTCAACATAAAGGAAAATCACCGGGGCTGTGTCTCCAATCCAACATAATTTGTGTAACATGTGCAAGGCCCTGAATTCAGTCCAGTACTGAAACATAAAAGTGATAAGTACTCAGTGGACGATTTACTTTGATTTGGAATTTTATACTGTTTGCACACTAGTGGTCTGAGCTGCAGTACTTAATTGCTCAAGATAGTGGGCATCAGCAGTGAGTCCCAGCTCTGTCAGCAACAAGACACCAAGTGAAAGCATCCAATGATTTTCACTGCAGCACATTCAATAAATTACATGGATATTTAATATTATGAAATAAGCTATGTGTTGCATACATTTTTCAAATACAGGTTTATAGAAATGTGTTAATCTGTTTTAAAGGAGCCAAGGCTTAGCAATGTTTGCTACCTTATGTATATTCAATGCATTTTCTTTTTTCTTTTCTTCTTTTGTTTTTGAGACAGGATCTCATTATACAGTTCAGGCTGGCCTTGAATGGACTATTTGGCTCAGGCTTGCCTCAAACTCATGGAAATCCTCATGCCTCAGCCCCGAGGACTGGGATTATAGGCATTCAGCACATTTTCAATACATTATAGTTTGAACTGCCTGTGGCTTGCTCAAGATATTTTCCCTTGATAACTCAAGCAGAATATGTAGACTTATTCCTCAACTCTTTGTAAAGTGCTTCTCTGTAGAATATGAAACTTACCAGGTAGTACCCTGTGTGGAGTAGTATATTAATCGGGTTCTCCCAAGGAACTGGGACGCATTACGAGTAGTGGTTTAAATAAAAAAAAAAATAAGAGTTGTGGCTTTTGTTTTCTAGTTTTGGTTTGGTTTAGTTTGATTTATTGTTTTAGTATTTTAGAGAGGTGCATCACTCTGGTCACACTGTCTGGCTTGTTCCATAAGAACAAGGGACTAGTATAGTAATTGTCAATGATCAGACAGGACTGAGCAGTTTAATTACAAAAACATCAAGCATGGGCAATGCTGAAAAGAAAACACTTCCATTCCTATTTCTATTTTATGATGAACGCAGGTACTATTCTTATTGCCTCAGTTTTGGAAAACTATATGGCTTTCTATTCCACCCTTTTCTGTCTTCCCACTACCTCTTTCTTGTCTTAATGGGCTGAACTCATGTCTGCTTAGAATGGTCACATCCTAGACTTGGGGTTCGTTTTCCTTTGCAGTGACTTACATCTCTCTAGGGAAAGAGATGACCACAGGCATTTGTTCTGTGTTCCATATGTGGCTGGAGTCTGCAGTCCTGAAACCTTCTGAGTGCTCCTGAATTCCCCACACTCTGTGGACAGCTCTGTCATTTTGGCATTCTGGAGAAGCCCATAGGAATGGCCTCTGCAGAAAGGCACAGCTGAGCTAAAAGCACAGAGCTTCAGTTCACCCCTTAGTGTGGCCTCTACACCTCTGGCATCTATCATAACACAGCAAGCTATGGAGACCTTTGTGGGTTTTTGCTAAAGCAAAAATCTGAATCTGAAAGGCAGTGGGGTCAGGGGAGAAGAGAAAAAGTACCTGGCTTGGTGGAGCATTCCTGTAATCCCACTACTCAGGAGGGTGCAGCAAAAGGATTGCCCAGAGTTTGAGGACAGCCTGCCTCCCATAGGGAGACACTGTCACCAAAAACAGAGAGAGAGAGAGAGAGAGAGAGAGAGAGAGGGAGAGAGGAAGTGAGGAAGTACCAACTGAGTTTTTTGGATAACTCAGCTTGGATTTGGGGTTTAGAGCTAGTGAAATGGATGGCAGCTTGTGGGGGTATTTTTGCCTTCCCGGTGCTGCATCATTAAAAAGATTATACGCCCACTACACTGGCTAAGTCAAAAGTTTCCAGCTACTGGTGATTCCATACTTGAGAAAACATGTGGACATGTAACATAACATCCTGTTTGGCTTTTCCATAGTCATAGGAAAGCAGGCTTTTCCAGTTCTGTCACTGATATGAATGTGCTAGAAGCATTCTCTTTCTTGCTGTGTAAGAAATAGATGAGACAAAATGCCCCTGATGCTCAGGAGCCTGCTTGTTAGTGTAAGGTTCCACTGGAGCACACTTGAGACCATCAAGGCAGGCAAAAATCTAAGCAACATACATTGAGTTTATTGCCATGTGGGTGCAGATGGGCCGAGGGTGAAAAGGCTGTTGGCATAGGAAGGATGGCGAACACAGTTTATATAAAGGAGTTTTAAGTAGGGGAGGGGACGTCAACTAGGAGAATGGAAAATTTTGGTGTCTCGGGTTGAGGCTGGTGAACAGGAAGTGGTGAGGGTAGCAGGGCGATGGCAGGTACAGCAAGGTACATTGGGTGCCTTGTGGTTTTTCAGAGAATCTGTCTCCTTGCAGGTGTGAATGAGCAAGTCAGTAGTTGGCTTTCTGTCATCACTATTCTTGCATCTGTTGGGTTTTTTTTTCTGTTAGGCGGGGGTCTCACTGGGGGCGGGCTATCATTTAGCGCCCAGAATGTATGACAATTTAAATTCTAACACACACTCTCCACATACCACCACCAGGGAGGAATAATTCCTATTTCTCTTCCCAACAAACACCAGATTTTTTTCAAATTTGGTGAATTTGATATGAATTGATATTTATTTCCATTTTTCCTTTTATGCCTTTTTTCTCCTTTCCTTCTGTAATTTACTTGTTTATATTTGTGTTGAGGCTAGGTTATTTTTGTTTGTTTTGTTTTGTTTTTTGAGACAGGGTCTCACTATGTAGTTGAGACTAGCCTGGAGCTCACTATGTAGCCCAGGTTGGTCTTGAACTCACAGTGATCCTCCTGCCTCCCCAGTGCTGGGATTACAGGCATGCACCACCATGCCTGGCAAGGCTAGTTTTTAAATAAGCTGTTTTCTAGTTATTTATCACATGTACAGAATGAAAGTACTTTATATACTTTTTAATCTACAGGTTAATTTAATCAAGAATATTCTTTGCTGAACAGAAATCTTAATTCTTATTCCTTTTGTATATTTTTATACTCACATTAATATTTGTACCTTTATATATTTATATCCGAAGATTTTTCCACTCATACTAGATGACAAAGGGATTTTTTTATACTTTCTTCCATGTTTTGCCGTTTCTTATTTCATATTTTTGCCTTATATCTGCCTGGAGTGCATCTTTGAAAGTTTGTGATGAAAAAAATCAGGCTTATTTGGCTCACAAAATGTACAATTTGCCACCATAAATGTATTATCAATCACAGAATTCCTCTTGTTTTGTACTGCCAACCATATCAAATCTCACTTTAGAATAAGGCAGAAATATTTCTTATAAATTTACTGTGTTTAAATGTTGTGTCATATTTACCGCTTAATTGACTATAACTCTACATTGTGTCCCAAAAAATGGAAAGGGAAGCTTTTCTTTACTTTTTTATTTGAGATTTGAAAAGTAGAGTACTTTCCTTTGTTTTTCAGGAGAGATTGTAGAAAATTTTGTCACATTTGTAGTTGCTTCAGTGGTATTATAAATATACTTGTATTAAGAATAAATTTGAATATTTTATAGTGTATTACATCCAACCTAAGTCTGTACATTATTTTCTACATGTTCAGATCACATCCTCCAATTTATTTTGATTTTTTTAAGACAGGGACTCCTGATGTTGTTCGTGTGACCTTAAACTCATATAGCCCAGGCTGAGCAAGAACTTGTATTTTAGCTGGATGTGGTGGTGTAATCTGAAATCCCAGCACTTTGGAGGCCTATATGGGAGAATTGCCTTGAGTTGGAGGGCATGATGGACTTCATACTGAGTTTAGCACCAGCCTGAACTACATAACAAGACCCTATCTCAAAAAAACAACAACAAAAAACCCCAAAACCCCAAAAAACAGAAAAAGAAAGATCTTGTGGTTTTCTTCTGCCTCAGCCCACCCAACTGCTGGGATTGTAGGCATGTGTACCATGACTGGCAGTCAGATTCTATCTGGGCATAGTATTTCTCTTTATGACTATGTTGCAGGCTTTTAAAGAATTTGTTCATAAGGTTTCATAAAGGTGGATATATAACTGCTTGGATGTATATAAGTATTTCTTACTGTTCATAAAGTCTTCACCTTTACAGCGATATGTGAAGAGGACTATCTTGTATAAAACAAAACATTGGCACACATTGAGACAAGCAGCAGAATAATGTCTGTTAATTCCTTTTTAGGCTGACATTAGAAGTTTATGCACTCTTACTACTTCTAAGAGTTTTTTGCTGGAGTTCTTTGTGTCTTCTGCATAGAGAATCATGTTGGCTGCAATATGCAGTTTTGCTAGTAATGATAATTTGAGTTCTTTTCCTGTGTGTATCCCTTTTATTTCTTTTGCTGATTGCTCTGGCTAATGTTTCAAATATTATGTTGAATAGAAGAGGTGATAGTGGACATCTTTGTCTTAATTTTAAGGAGAATGCTTTTAGTTTTTCCTGATTTAGTATGATGTTGGCTATTGGTTTAATCATAAATAGCCTTTATCATATTTAGGTATGATCTTTCTGTACCTGTTTTCTTCAGGGTTTTTCTAATGAAGGTGTATTGGATTTTGTCAAAAGACTTTTCTTCATCTATTGATATGATCATATGATTTTTCTCCTTACTTAGATTTATGTGATTTATTACATTTATTGACTTTCATATGCTGAACCATCCTCACATCTGAGATGAAGCCTTCTCGATTAGGATCTTTTTGATAATGTGCTGCATTCTGTTTGCTAATATCCTGTTGAGGATTTTTGAATCTATGTTTATTAAGGAGACTGGCCTGTAGTTTCATTTTTTAGTTGGGTCTTTTTTATCTTGTTTGGGGATCAGGATGAAACTGGCTTCCATAAATTTTGGGGAGTACTCTATGCCTTTCAGTTGCTTTGAAGAGCTTGAGGAGTATTGGTTTTTGTAGAATTCAGCAGTGAATCCATCAGGCCCTGGACTTTTTTAGCTAGTAGATTATTACTGTGTCGATTTCATTGCTTGTTATTGGGTTGTTAAACATGTTATGTCTTCTTGGGTTACTTTTGGTAGTTTGTATATGTCTAGGAATCTGTCTATCTCTTCAAACATTGCTAATTAGAATATGATTTTTTGTAGCAGTTACTAGCCATCTCTGGATTTCCAGTGTCTGTTGTAATTTTACCATTTTTATTTCTTTTTTGGGTTTTGTTTTGTTTTGAGACAGGGTTTTGCTATGTAATTCAGGCTGGCCTTGAACTCTCTATGCAGCCCAGGCTGGCCTCCAGTTCAAGGTGACCCTCCTGCCTCATCCTCCCCAGGGCTGGGATTACAGGCCCCACAGCCAGCTCATCTTTTTTATTTCTAATTGCACTGATGTAATTCTCTTGGTAAATCTGGTGAAGGGCTTGCTATTTATTCTTTCAAAGAACCAACTCTTTTGTTATTTTTATTGTTATTTTTAGTATCAATTTTATTGATTTCTGCTCTCATCTTTATAATTTCCCTCCTTAATTTCAGTTTGAGGATGATTTTTTTTTCCTCAAGTATCTTAAAGTTTCTCATATGGTTGTCGGTTTGAGCTTGCTCTGTTTTCCTAATGTGAGCATTGACTGCAGTGAATTTTCCACTTAGAACTACTTTCATAGAGTTCCAGAACTTTCAATGAATTGTAACATCTGTGTCATTACCTGTCAGAAAATTTAAAATTTCTTTTGGGATTTCTTCTGTAACCCAGTGATATTTAGGATATATTATTAATTTTACTAGAGCTTTTGCCTTCCCCAGAATTTCTTGTTGATTTCTATTTTCACAGTGGTCTGATAGTATGGGTGGGATAATTTCTATTTTTTTATATTTACTTAAGCAGGTTTTTTGGACAAGGGTGTGATCTCTTTTGGAAAAAGTACCATGTACTGATGAAAAGACTATATACTCTTATAGAAGGGTGAAATATTCTGTATATATATGCATTAAATTTACATGTTCAAGTGTCTGTCTTAGTCTATATCTGTCTATATCTATAGATACTATATTTGCTATCTATCTATCTATCTGTGTATATCTGTATATAGAGAATCTTTCTTTAAAATTATATATGGCCCCCTCTTTTTTCCCTTTTTTGGGGGGTTACTGCAGGTTGGCAACTGGAGAAGTGAGAAGAGTTTGTGGTTTATATGGAGAGTTTTGGTAGGATGTTGCCTCCTTGTGAGTAAGTTTTAGCATTGTATGTTCAATGCTAGTATTTACTCCTTCTGTTATTTACATGAAGTGATCTTGACCCTGTCCCTCTGGGTCACCAAAAGAGTTCCTTCTGTTTATAACAGCATCCAGAGATTGAGTCTTACAACACTTCTATATGATAGTCCCCTCAGTTACTCCTCCCTCTTTTTTTATCTCTGTGCACACTGTGACATTGTATTATTGTTGCTCTGCAGTGAGGTATGTGAGGTGGGTTGGGGAGAATGGGAGATAGTTGAATTAGGCGTGTTAAAAACCAAGAGAGAAATTTGAAAGGGGCATCATGCTATATGAGAAGAAAAGGTTGATGAAGGGTCTGATTTTCTTTGAGTACTTTCAGTTGAGTAGAAGTGTTAGTATTGAGAGTTTTCGGAAGCTATTTTGTGAGAGTAAGAGCAAGATGTGGACAAAAGGAGGTTTATGTTGTGATTGAGGAAAAGTGTGTGGGAGTCAGAACTTGCTGATAGGGAGACAGTAAGTTGGGTGAGATATGGAAGAGCCAAAGGCTTAGGAGGGAAAGATTGAGGAATTACACTAGTAAAGGTAGACATGCCTGTGAGGGGCTATGTATGATAAATTTTAAAACTTGGGAGGTGGAATTTATGTGTTTGAAAAAAGAATAAATATGTTAGTAATATTGCCTTGGGGGTTTGAGGTGAGGAAAGCTACAGAGAGCTGAAATGACAGAATGTAGATGCCTATTCAGAGCCAATGAAAGAAAGAAGTACAAAAGTGATAAAACAATCAAAGAACATAACACAACCCCACATCACTAAATAAACCAAGAAATGCACAAAAACTTAAATAAGATGTGTGATGAGAACACACATCTAATAAGACACTGTATGTGTGATTCACAAGTATTTTCTTTGCCAGAGAGCCTGGGTGGTTACATCCCAATAACTCCTCTGATCCTCTGTTGCAACAGTGAACTTAACTCAGTCTCAGAACTTCAGTACCGGGGATCGAACTTGGGTCCTTGCGCTTGTGAGGCAGGTGGTGGAACCACTGAGCTAAATCCCTGGCCCAGTCTCAGAACTTCTTTGTGGGAGGTTGCAGGCATTCCTGGAGAGTGTGATCTGGTCCAAGTTCTTGAGTTAGGAGCTCTTGCTGTCCCTCCCTCTGGGTGTGATGACAGGTTCACTGGCACTTAATTGTCCACTGAATCAGGAATATTCCTGTGCACCCAAATCAGCTACAGCAGCGACAGGCTATTCTGCTCCAGTGACATCTATCAGGGTTAGTAGAGAAATAGGACCCTGTTTTGGGTCTCCCTTTAACCTACAGAAGAGATCCACAGTTATGGTGTCAGCATAATAATAACCCAAGTCTTGGCCCATAGTTAATGTGCACTAATGGTATTGAACAGTACATTTATTGAATCCATTAGCTAAAATGCAGGGATTTGAGGACCAGGCAATGCCAGAGTGGGGAAGAGAAGAGAAACAAGAAAAAAAAAATTTTTTTTAAGTCTTTTGCTCTGTGGTATGGGAAAGGAAATAGAAAGGGGGTAAAGGATCATATTGATAGTAAGAGTATGTTATATACTTAGGAGGGAATACAGGAAAACTTGGGAATAAAATAGGTAGTGAGAAATAGGATGGGAAAAGATTCTATGATTGATATAAATAATAGAGAAAAAGCTAAAGAGAGACAGATGAAGAGGGGAGAGCAAAGAAAAGAAAATTGAGAATGAATAAAAGGCAGGAGAAAGAAGTCAGGCAAAGAAATACATATAAAAATAAGAGAGATGTAAACGACAAGTAGGAATTTCCTTATCCTCTGTCAAGTGTATTGGGAGGAAAGAGGCAAGAGGAAGAGAAGCACACATAATACAGACATGCTCATAAAAGAAAGAAGGGTAAAACAGTGCAAAAAATAGATTCTTTTATCTTCCTGACACTCTTAGGAAGTCTGGTTCCATTTGACACATTAGTTCTTGATGAAACACCAGAGGATGGAAAAATTACTGTCCCACTGCTGGAGGTGAGATGAAAGACACATATATGTATTCAGATAAGAGTCCTATATCTCTGCAGTTGCTCTCTAGTCCAACTATGAGATTTATATTCTTTAATTTATCATATCTCCTTAATGATTGTGTTTGTGATTTCTACATGCTCAGGGTGGTAGAATCTTGGTGCAGTAGACCAAGAGTAGTGTGTCCAAAAGTGCTGTGCACTTGCACTGGCTTAGGGACTTCAGGGACATAAAGGTATACAGGTGCAAAGGCAAGAGTGCATACTACAAAAAATACCTTTGAAGAATTACTATTATAGCAATGGAAAGCTCAAAATGTTTTGAATATATGTAATTGTATGATACTGCACTGTGCCTACATTTTCAGGGATATTTACATGGTTTCACATAAAGTGTTGCCAGGAATATGTCTGTCTTTGTGGATAATCATTATGGGCTCTTTTGAGTCTACACCTACAAGTGTAACTGATACCTGGTTCAGGAGGCTTCTGCCAATTTGCATGAATATTGCAGTTTACCCACTGTCTGCAGCAGTGTGTTTGAGGTAACGTGAGTTCAGGGCCAGATGTCTGACAGTATAGTTTTTCTTCATGCTGAGAAAACAGAATGTAGAGAAAAATAGAGGTTTGGGGTAGACCCAGAAAATGTATTGAGTGTAGGTATGGTTGTCCTAAACTATGGTGAGTTGCCAGATTTGGGACTGCAAACGAGATTAGTTCTGTGATAAAATGGAAATTACCTCAGGGATATTTTTTCAAGATTTTTGGAAATAATGGTCATTTTCCTATATTCTGGAATGTAAAATCTAAAACTGTCACACAATCCCGAATAGGAGAAATGTCTGTTTTAATCATAAGCACTTTGAGGCACTATCTTCATTTTTATATCTAGAGTGACTCACGTTACCCTTTGATATCTCCAGGATGCTGATTCATGATGAAATATCCCATACATTGGATTGAATTCTTCACTTGAGGCATTGTAGTAGGACTGGGTTCTTTTATAAATCTCTGTGTGTCACTATTAAATTTTGTGCCTGCTCTTTTCTGAGAGAGAATTTTTGGTGTTCAGAAGGGAAGGCAAACCTTTGAGTCTTTTCAAAATTCAGCCTGTGGACAAGAGAACAGTTTTTCCTTGGGAAGAAAGACAAGTTTTAAAATTCTTAGCTTCAAGAGGGTATTATGTAATTTCCATGTGTTTATGTAGTTTTTGTGGTATCTTATGCCATTGATTTCCAGTTTCATTGCACTATGGTCTGATAATATCCATGGGACAATTTCAGTTTCTTTGCACTTACTTAAGCATGTTCTGTGAGCTAGTATGTGGTCTATATTGGGTAGAGCTCCATGTGCTGCTGAGAAGAACATGTCATCTGTTGTTGTTTGGTGGCACATAGATATCATTATGTCCATTTGTTCAGAGGTTTGGTTCACATCTGATATTGCCCCCTTAACAAGTACTTAGTGACCTTCTGTGTCTCTTCTGATCTGTCTTGGCTTGAAATCAACTTTGTCTGTGAATAACATAGCTAGTCCTGCTTTACCTGAGTTTCCTGTTGCATAGAATAATATTTGCTATCCTTTAACTTTCAGTCTATGAATTTTTTAAGTTAAATAATGTTTCTTGTATGCATATCATTGAATCTTGTTTCTTGATCCTTTCTGCCAATATGTCTCCATGAGATTGGTGAATTACATTGATTGGTGAATTGAGACTGTTCACATTGGTAGTTATAACTGATAAATATTGACTTATCCTTGTCATTTTTTTTTTCTTGTTGGTCACCTTTATTTCTCTTCTGTTCAGTTGCTTGTTTTGCCTGGTGGATACATTCTATTAGAATTCTTTGAATTTTTGTCTTCATTTTGTTTTCTAGAATACCTTTCAGAACTATTTGGAGTGCTGCTTTGGTGGTCATGAATTTCTTCAGGTGTTTGTTGGCATGCCAGTGTCTTATTTCTCCATCAATTTTGAAATAAAATTTTATGGAGTGCATCAATTTGAATTGGAGGTTGTTTTCTTTTTGTCCTTGAAATACTTCACTCCCAGGTCTCCTTGACTTTAGGGTTTGTGTTGAGAAGTCTGCTGTGATTCTGATGGGTTTTCCTTTATAGGTGATTTGTTTCTCTAGCAGCTTTTAATATTCTGTTCTTATGACTCGACCATTATTTGCCATGGTGTTTTTTTTTTTTTTTTTTTTTTTTTTTTTTTTTTTTTT
>NW_022900949.1:34343579-34362312 GCF_012274545.1 Fukomys damarensis
TGTTTGTTTTTTTTTTTTTTTTTTTTTTTTTCTGATCATGACTATTAGGAGTTTTATATGCCTCACTTCTCTGTATGTCAGTTCTTTTTCTATGCATGGAAAGTTTTCTGCTATTTCTTCTTTGAACAGAATTTTTATGCCCTTTGTGCTATTTCATTGTTCCATTTAATCTTATATTAGTCTTCTTTGCATCATGTAGCAGCTGTTGATTTTTCATGATCTCTTGCTATTATTAAAAGTCTTTCATTTGATAATCATGAACCACAACCCTCTTCTACATCTGAGATTCTTTCTTCACATTGTTCTGCATATACTTTCAATAGATTTTTAATCTCCTGGATTTATGGACTCCAGTTATTTTCTCTTTTTTTGTTTGTTTTTGAGACAGGTTCTTACTATGTATTTCAGGCTGACCTTGAACTCACTATGAAGCCTAGGCAGGCCTTGAACTCATGGAGATCCTCCTGCCTCAGCCCCATCAGTGCTGGGACTATAGCCATGAGCCACCACATCAAACTGAATCCATTTCTTTTATATGATGATCATTCATGGTTTTCACGTCTTTCCTAAGTTCCTCTATTTTTTAAAAAATATCTATATCTACTCTACATTCACGAACCATTTTCTTCCTTATCGTCATCATCTCTTTATCTTTGTAATTATTCTTTTAATTTGTCAAGAGACTTACTCATTTGCTTTGTTACTTATGCTACTACCACATCAGAATACAAAAAAATCAATAAATTGAAGAGCTGGTTCTTCAAAAGAATAAACAAAATTGACAAACCTTTAGCCTACCTTATCAAAAAGGAAAGAAAGGGCCCAAATCCATGCAATTAGGAATGAAAAGGGTAAAATTACAACACATCCAGCAGAAATCCCAAGGATCATTAATTCTACTTTGAGAACCTGTCCTTCAATAAGATGAAGAACACAAAAGAAATAGATTTCTAGATACTTCTGAATTACCAATGAACAAATGGGTATTCAGAGCCACAATTGATTTTTTTTTTTCAGTACCAGGGATTGAACTCTGGTCCTTGCACTTGTGAGGCAGGCAGTGGAACCACAGGAGGTCAATACTCAAAAATCAATAGCCTTCGTGTACACAAACAACAGACTCATTGAGAGGAACTGGGAAAACAACTCCTTTCATGATACAAACCCCAATGAAATACCTAAGAATCAATCTAACAAAGGAAGTAAAAGACCTCTACTGTGAAATGTATAGTACTCTGAAAAAAGAGATAAAAGAATACCAGAAAATGGAAAGACATATCTTGTTCTTGAGTAGGAAAAAACAATAGTGAAAATGGCAATATTTCCAAAACTGCTATATAGATTCAATGTAATTCCAACAGCATATTTCACAGAACTAGAGAAAATAAGCCAAACATTCATTTGGAACAAGAAGAGACCTAGAAGAGCAAGAGAAATTTTAGGCAAAAAAGACAGGACAAGGAGGTATCACAATCCCCAACTTGAAACTATACTATAAAGCTATTGCAATAAAAACAGCATGGTACTGGTAAGGAAACAGACCCAAGGATCAATGGAACAGATTAGAAGATGCAGAAACAATTCCAGACATAGCCACCTCCTCTTTGACAAAGGAGCCAGACACTTCCCTGGAAGGATAGCCAATGGTGGTGGGAAAACTGGGTTTCAACTTGCCAGAGATTAAAACTAGACCCATATCTTTCTCCATGCACTAAACTAAAATCAAAATAGATCAAAGATCTGAATATTAAAACAGAAACACTAAACCTGCTAGAAGATAGGTTAGCTAGAACTCTTGAAACTTTTGGTGTAGGAAAAGACTTTTGAATAAAGCCTCATTAGCACAGGGAACTAGTACAAAGAATCAACAACTGGGATCTCATCTTATTAAAAAGCTTCTGTACAACAAGATGAACCACCAACAGAGTGAAGAGACAACCTGCAATGTGGGAAATAAT
Organism: Fukomys damarensis; assembly: GCF_012274545.1. Classification (NCBI taxonomy): domain Eukaryota; kingdom Metazoa; phylum Chordata; class Mammalia; order Rodentia; family Bathyergidae; genus Fukomys; species Fukomys damarensis. The sequence continues at coordinate 34,345,538 of NW_022900949.1, forward strand.
TTTTACCAAGTGTTCCTTAGACAAAGGACTACAATCTAGAATATATAAAGAACTTTTAAAAATCAGATCCCCCAAACTTAAAGATCCAATCTAAAAATGGGCTTCTGAAATAGACATTTCTCAGACAAAGTAGAAGCAAACAAACATGAAAAAGTGTTCCACATCACTGGTCATTCGAGAGATGCAAATGAAAATAATACTTCCATCTCACTCCAGAGGAATGGCTGCTATAGAAAAATCAACCAATAACAAATGCTGGCAGGGTATGGGGGAAAAGGAACCCTTCTCCACTGTTGGTGGAAGTATAGACTGCAACCATGAGAAATTGGTGTGGAGATTGCTAAAAAAACTACGATTATAAGTCCCATTTAACCCAGCTATTCCCCTGCTGGGTATCATACCAAAAGAATTAAAAGCATCATGGCACAGTGATAAATGCATACCCATTTTTGTAGAAGTACAAATAGCTAACTCTTTGTATAGTATGTATGTACAGTACAAATGTAATAGCCAAATCACTGGATAAGATGTGGGTTTTGTATACAATGGAGTACTTCTCAGCCATAAAGAATGATAGAGACATTTATAGCTAAATGGATGGACATTGAGACCAAACTGTTGAGTGAAATAAATAGGACATATGTGTAGTAAATGTCAAATTGTTTCTCTGTTGTGAGAAACTGAAAGGGTAAATGAGGACCAAAATGTACAATAGCTACTGTGAAATACAAAGGGAATGTTCAAAAGGGGAGGGGAACTAAAGTGGGGGATGGGGAAAGAAAAAAGGGAAAGGAAAGAACAGAAACAAAGCTTTTATAAACAGGGAGGGGTGGAGTGGTGGAAGGGAAGGAAGGGGAATGTGAAAAAACAAGAACCAAGATGTATCAGGTACAGGCACAAATTCCCAATGATGAAACTGATCAAAATGTTCATCTAAAATGTACCAAATAAACTTAATGAATTAAAAGGTGCTCATCAATAATGATTGCAAAATGGATCCAATATAGGTATGATCTTTAGTAAATCAATAAATCACCTATTCCTGTATTTCCTCACATGTCCTCTCCTGGTATCTTAGTAATTTCCATGAATTCTTCAAGGTTGCATGGATCACACAGTTGATATTGCTAGAAGCCGTGTCTTAAGATGCAATGTTGGCTCTTTAATAAAGGAGCCTCTGCAGATCTCTGCAAGGGACCAATGAAAGGAAAATGTTATTAACAAGATATCACAGAACCATCAACCTGCTTGATGCTGTAAAAATCATTGGAAAAGGCAAATATCCTTGCCAGTGAAATTGTCATTAATGTAGTCACTGCTTTGTCCATGTCTACAGTGAACACCTTGAAGGATAGCAAGACATAAAGTGTGTAGTAAAGAAGTTTACTAGCCAGGAGTGTAAGAGAGAAATTAAACATATAAAACCATCACAGAGCCATGCATAGGATTGAGGATTTTTCAGTTGTTTCCTGTATTTCAGAAGTGTACAATAACCCTTGAGAAATATGTGCACCCATATAATGTGACTTTTCTACATATCAAAAAATTTCAATGGTAACATCACTTCTAAAAGACTTTGTTTATATCCAAGAATTTATTTAACTCCAAATGAATCACCTTTATTATTCTCTGAGAATAATAAAGCAAATAGTCCTTAGAAGTGAGCCCAGAGTGCACTGATAAATATTTCTGGCCCTTTGTCACAGCTGTTCTGCCTGTATCATATGTGATCAGCAGGCCTCATGAAACCATACTCTAAATCACTGCCTTCTGTATCAAAACAGGGAAAGCACATATTTTTTGAGGTTGTTCTTTTTGTCTTAATATCCAAAATATATAAGTTCCCCGATATTAGACATTATAGAAATAATACATATTTTGCATTTGTCTTTTCATGTGTGCTGTGCTTATTTGCATAACATGCTTAGTGAATGTGCCTAAAATACAATAGACTACATGCATTTTTCATTTTTTAGGTCACTAAATGAATGGGGTGCTAAATGAGGACTCATATTACAGTATGTACTTTACAATATTCAGGACAAAGAAATGGTCAAAGGAAACTCCAACTTGGTGATTTTGCTTTTATTTGCATGACTCTTACATATGGCACTATAATATATAATGAAATATAAAGATACAGTTATGTACTCTACAGTACAAGAAGCAAAATGTAGAGTACTGTTTAAACAAGGTACACTGTATGTAAAGACATTGAGACTATCAATATGTTCAGAGCTGTATAAAAAAGATGAGTCATAGCTGGGCATGGTGGCGCATGCCTGTAATCGCACAACTCGGGAGGCTGAGGCAGGAGGATTGCTGTGAGTTTGAGACCAGCCTGGGCTACATATTAAGTTCTAGGTCAGTAGTGTCAACTACATAGTGAGACCCTGTCTCTCAAAAAAAAAAAAAAATGAGTCATATGTCTGAGTGGTGGATCATAAGTCAAACAACATGCCTCAATTGTAAATCAAAAGTCATTAAAACAAGTAGGTTGTTAAATGAGGACTATCTATATTTGGTTCAGTGTTTCAGATTAGGATATTTCGAGTATTTTCTGAAGTGCTGGTTTCATGGCTCTTGAGCTGGTCTTTTTCATGATACGTCCTTATTCCTCCATTTATTTTGAAAGAGAGCTTTGCTAGGTAAGTTAAACCTAGGTGGGTTGGAAGTTATTCACTCTCAGGGCTTGAAATACATCACTCCAAGCTCTTCTATCTGACCTTTAAAGTTTGTGTTAAGAAATATATATGTTGTAATTCTGATTGGTTTACCTTTATGGGTGAAGTTTTTGTTTCTCTGCTCTAAATTTTTGTTGTTAATGTTTTTGGATATCTGGCAGTGTAAGGATATGCCTTGATGAGCTTTTTTCATTATAGTTTTTTGATGTTATATAAGCCTCATTTACTTCTATTTTTCACTTTTCTCATCTTTGGGAATTTTTGTACTATGATTTCTGTAACATACTAATTCCATCTATGTTATTATCTAGCTTTTTCCCAACTCCCATTAGCTTTAGGTTAGTCTTTTTAGTGTAGTCTAGTAGCTGTTGTATGGTCTTTTCTTCTCTTTTTTGTGGTCTCTGAGTACGTCTGTCTATCCTCCCTGGGCTGGGTGCATAGCCCTAGCCTGTGGCTAGGTGTACAGCATTCAGTTGGTTTGTCTTTCCCCACCTTTCCCTTTCACCTTAGAAATTTACACCTTAGAAATTTTTATGTCTCTGGAGGGTGTTTCATGTCATTGAACTATAAGATGTTTTCCTTAATCTAATTTCATTGCTAGACATTCTCTAAGGAATACTATAATGCTTTTCTTTAGCATTTTAAATTACCATTCATGAATTTTACTTTGTGTTTAATTACATTTTGTCTATGAAATCAGTTTCAAGTTTCACAGTACTGTCTAAATATAATCAGAAGAGGAGGAATCTATTTCATAAATAATAATTTGAAAATAAGATATGTTTTCAGTGTTATATCATAGCAAATCATTAGATATTCATCTACCTCTGTTCTTTTTACCCCACATCTGACCTAATAGGCTCTCTCCACGAACCATGCTTACAGACAGTGTAGAAATAAAATGGATTAACCAGCAGGAGAACCAGTATTCCCATTCTGCTGTTTATTTAGCAGTGAATTTCCGTCTAGTATCAAAATCCTGTGTGACAGGTGCATGTGGATAAAGAATAAATGTTTAATGACCAAGGCATAAAGTAACCACTTGTGGGACTCAGCTCTTATTTCAGCTTTTTATGAATAGATTTGAGATATTTCATGTAGTAAATCTCACTCTTCCTGGAAATTTTTTTTCTGATGATTTAAAAGGCAGTGACCTTTGAGGATGTGGCTGTGAACTTCACTATGGAAGAGTGGGCTTTGTTGGATCTATCCCAGAAGAAGCTCTACAGAGATGTGATGTGGGAAAACTTTAGGAATGTGACTGCCATAGGTAAGGAAGATCTTATTTCTCATTTATGCAATCACAGAGTGTTTATTATTCCTCATTAGTGCAGTTTACTTTATTGGAATATGGAAATATTTTCATGATTCTTCTGGACATAGTCACATTCTACCATAAATCTTAATTAGAAGCTGAAAATTTTTATGTAATATGATAACTCATCATTACATTTCTTTTTCTATACTTTAGGGAGAAACATGGATGACCAGCAAATTGAAGATGAGTATAAACATTACAGGGAAAATCTAAGGTAATTTGAACTGCCAAGCATGTCACTCAAAAGTCAGAAATATTAAAACCAGGCAAAATATACAAATGAGGCCATGTGCACAAAGATACAGACAGCCAGGCATGGTGGCATGTTCCTGCAATCCCAGCACTTGGATGACTGAGGCAAGAGGATTGCCAGTAGTTTAAGGCCAACCTATGCTACAGAGTGAGTTCAAAGCTTGCCTGAACTATGTGTGGAGACTTTGTCTCAAAAGTCAAAAACACAAACAAAATGAAGCCATGTTCAAATTTCTTTAATTATACAAAATTTGTCCAGAGATGTATACATGTTTAGTATATAGAATTTGACAATTGAATACTTGAAATATCTCATCTGTCATGTAGGCAGTATTGACATTATGCCACAAGTAACGTTATCTACTATATGCTAAGTTATTTTCCATGCTCGAATATAAAACTGTTTTATGGAATTGTATGTAGGCATTGTTTGAAGGTATATATATAAATAATTGTGTTTAGTTGAGAGAGAGCCAAGTGCAGGACATCTTTAGTTTTTTTTTTTGTTTGTTTCTGTTTTTGTTTTTCCATTACTGGGGGATTGAACTCAGGACCTTGCGCTTGCAAAGCATGCACAGCACCACTTAGCTAAATCCCAGCCCAGGGCATCTAATTACATACACACACACACACACACACACACACACACACACACACACACACACAATTTTCAAAAGACTTTTATCAGATTATGTAAGTAATGCTATATGTATGTAAATGTGGTATACACATGCAATATTTGCAACATTGGTAACCTTGAAGTACTATTCAAAATCCAAATGAATATCAGTTTTAATAACTGTTTTCAAGCAATCCTCCAAAACATTTAGTCTACTTATGTTCTGAAATACAGTATTAGAAGGTACCTTCCCATAATGTTGGTGGAAATGTCATTGTAGTAAAACATCTACGGAAATGTGTAAAGAGGTTCCTCAGAAAAGTAAAAATAGAAATTTCATTTTATCCACTTAAACTACTGAGTGTATTCACCCAAAGTTAAAGTGTTATGGAAGGAATCAGCAAGTGATACACAAAGAGGCAGCAGAATGGAAGTAAAATAACAAATTTACTAATCGATAAGGGGCGATTGCACATAAGCCATGACTGGATTGACAACGCACTGGGTTACACATTCTCCTTTTAGAGTTTCACAGCCTTGACTTCATGTGGGTGGTTACATTTCATTCTCACAGTTCAAATCACGGTCACGGATAGTTACCTTTCAACCCAGACATAACAGTTCTTTGCAGTTGGGGAGTTTACCTTTAAAATTCACCTAATTATTATCTGTTCTAGAAAAAGGAAGGGGGTGTTCAGGGTCAGAGGAGCAAATGTTAGCAATGGGTTCTTTCATTTAGAAACTTTTACGATCAGGTGGCTCCATTCTCTGGGAGCTCAAGGCCTTGATGGGCCCTGTTATCTCAGGGTAAGGTCAATGCCTCCTTCAGCAATTAGTGCCTTCAGTGCCTGTTAGTTCTGAGATAAACAAAACAAACTGCTGTTAGAGACAGCAGAAGCCACTTTACATTGTAACACTTTATAGGTTTCTGCTATTTATAAAAATTTTCCCTATCAAAAGTAATCATACTACATTGATACATGCAAATCCATGTTTTTAGCAGTGAAACTTACCAAAATGAAATTCTAGAAATAGCCTAGCTGCCCATTCATAGATGAGTAGAAAAGAAAAGTGGGATATCCCGGGTGGGATGGAGCACACTGGGAAGCCGAGGCATATTCATGCTCAGCCTGGGTAATTTAATGATTGATGAGACTCGGTCTCATAATAAAAATAAATAACTCCGAGAGTGTAGCTCAGTGCTAACCCACTGGATTCAGTCTCCAGCACTGAATGAAATGAATGAATCTAGAACCCATTTTATGCTTTAAAAGATAAACAACAGAAAGTTAAATTTTATGTGTTGTATTTTGTATGAGAAATGCAAGATATGAATTAAGACGTAAAATGAAGGAGAGATGGTAGAAAAGAGAGAGGCAGATATTGTAGAGAGAGTGGAGAGGCCCAATGGAAGGGCAGGGTAAAATCTAGGAGAAAAAAGGCATGAAAACTGATCAACATATAGTACACATATGTATCAGTTGTTCAGAATGAAGGTAACCAGTATGTATTGCAAACAGCACTTCCAAACTCCAGAATGAATACTGTTTTATCTTTCACAGAGATGCAAAGGTAGATAAATACTGTCAATATAAATTGTGGAATCAGCATGGAGAAAAGGTTTTTATGACTCCTGATACAAATGTGCAAATCAAACTGCTTGGTATAAAACCAGGTGAAAGCCTTACATGGGCAAAGCCTCTGACTGGTCATTCCTCATCAACCATGCCCATCATGCATAACACTGGACTCAAATCGCACGAGCTCCATGGATTTGAACAGAAGTCCACTAACTTTCAGTCCTTTCAGAAACATGCAGAGACAAATCCTGAAGAAAAACCCCATGGATATAAACAATGTGGAAAACCCTACTCTGATTGCACTGAAGGAAGTACCACTGAAGAGAAATCCTTTGTATATGATCAAGATATGAGAACTTTCAGTACACCCAACCATGTTCAAATCCAGGAAAGAAATTACAGTATGGTAAATACCTGTATATCTATACAATGTGAAAAAGGGTTGAATTCTCACCATGATATTCAGAAATGTGAAAGAGCTCACACTGGGACAAAATCCTATGTATATAAACACTGTTGCAAATCCTTAAAAAATACCACTTCATTTGATAATGACAACAGAACTCACATTGGAGGAAAAACCTACCTATGTAAGCAATGTGGGAAAGCTTTCAGCACACACAGCAATTGTCAAATACATGAAAGGACCCATGCTGGGGAGAAACCGTATATATGTAAGCAATGTGGGAAAGCCTTCAGCAAACAGAGTCATTGTCAAAGACATGAACAAACTCACACTGGGGAGAAACCCTATGTCTGTAAGCACTGTGGGAAAACTTTCACCAGACACAGTTATTGTCACATACATGAAAGGACTCACACTGGTGACAAATCCTATGTGTGTAAGCAATGTGGGAAAGCTTTCAGCATACAGAGTCATTGTCGAAGACATGAACAAACTCATACTGGGGAGAAACCCTATGTATGTAAGCACTGTGGGAAAGCTTTCACCACACACAGTTACTGTCAAATACATGAAAGGACTCACACTGAAGACAAATCTTACATATGTAAACAATGTGGGAAAGCTTTCAGCACACACAGTAATTGTCAAAGACATGAACAAACACACACTGGGGAGAAACCCTATGTATGTAATCACTGTGGGAAAGCTTTCAGGACACAGACTAATTGTAAAAAACACGAAAGAACTCATACTGGGGAGAAACCCTATGTCTGTAAGCAATGTGGGAAAGCTTTCAGCACAAAGAGTCATTGTCGAAACCATGAAAAAACTCATACGGGGGAGAAACCCTATGTATGTAAGCACTGTGGGAAAGCTTTCACCACACACAGTTATTGTCAAATACACGAAAGGACTCACACTGGGGAGAAACCCTATATATGTAAGCAATGTGGGAAAGCTTTTACCACACACAGTTATTGTCAAATACATGAAATGACTCACACTGGGGAGAAGCCCTATGTATGTAAACATTGTGGGAAAGCTTTCAGGACACATAGTTCTTGTCAAGTTCATGAAAGGGCCCACACTGGAGAGAAGCCCTATGCATGTAAGCAATGTGGGAAAGCTTTCAGGACACGAAGTTCTTGTCAAATACATGAACAAACTCACACTGGGGAGAAATCCTATATATGTAAGCAATGTGGGAAAGCTTTCAGCACACACAGTTCTTGTCAAAGACATGAACAAACTCACACTGGGGAGAAATCCTATATATGCAAGCAATGTGGGAAAGCTTTTACAACATATGGTTATTGTCAAAGGCATGAAAGGACTCACACTGGGGAGAAACCCTACATATGTAAGCAATGTGGGAAAGCTTTCAGGACACAGACTCATTGTAAAAAACATGAAAGGACTCATACTAGGGAGAAACCCTATGTATGTAAGCAATGTGGGAAAGCTTTCAGCACAAACATCTATTGTCAAAGACATGAACGAACTCACCCTGGGGAGAAACCCTATGTATGTAAGCAATGTGGGAAAGCTTTCAGGACACATTTTAATTGTAAGGTACATGAAAGGACCCACACTGGGGAGAAACCCTATGCATGCAAGCAATGTGGGAAAGCTTTCTGCACGCAGAGTCATTGTAAAATACATGAAAGGATTCACACTGGAGAGAAACCCTATGTATGTAAGCAGTGTGGAAAAGCCTTTATGACACAGAGTCATTGTAAAAAACATGAAAAGACTCACACTAGGGAGAAACCCTATATATGTAAGCAATGTGGGAAAGCTTTCAGCTGGCACAGTGAATGTAAAATACATGAAAGAACTCACACTGGGGAGAAAGTCTATGTATGTAACCAATGTGGGAAAGCTTTTAGCTGGTACAGTATATATAAAATTCATGAAAGGACTCACACTGGGGAGAAACCTTATGCATGTAATCAGTGTGGGAAGGCTTACAGTAGGCACAGTGACTGTAAAATACATGAAAGGACTCACACTGGGGAGAAACCCTATGTATGTAAGCAATGTGGGAAAGGTTTCAGGACACAGAGTCATTGTAAAACGCATGAAAAGATTCACACTGGGGAGAAACCTTATGCATGTAATCAGTGTGGGAAGGCTTACAGTAGGCACAGTGACTGTAAAATACATGAAAGGACTCACACTGGGGAGAAACCCTATGTATGTAAGCAATGTGGGAAAGGTTTCAGGACACAGAGTCATTGTAAAACGCATGAAAAGATTCACACTGGGGAGAAACCTTATGCATGTAACCAATGTGGGAAAGCTTTCAGCAGGCACAGTTCTTGTCAAATACATGAACAAACACACACTGGGGAGAAGCCCTATATATGTAAGCAATGTGGGAAAGCTTTCAGCATACAAAGATATTGTCAAAGACATGAACGGTCTCACACTGGAGAGAAACCCTATGTATGTAAGCAATGTGGGAAAGCTTTCAGGACACACAGTGATTGTCAAAGACATGAACAAACTCACACTGGGGAGAAACCCTATGTATGTAAACAATGTGGGAAAGCTTTCAGGACACAAAGTAATTGTAAAATACATGAAAGAACTCATACTGGGGAGAAACCCTATGTATGTAAGCAATGTGGGAAAGCTTTTACCAGACATAGTCGTTGCCAGAAACATGAAAGCACACACACTGGGGAGAAACCCTGTGCATGAAAGCAATGTGGGAAAACTTTCAGCACATGAAAGGATTGTCAGAGACATGAAAGGAATTACACACAAGTGTAAAAACTCTGTATGTAAGTAGTATGGAAAAGTTACTATAGTAATCATCATAGACATTTAAAAATGAGAGGAAATTAACTTTGAATATATAAAGTACCTTGTACTGACATGAAAGAACAGTACAAAGAAGCCTTTTCTTTGAATGAAATATAATAAAATCAGTTTACAGATTATTTCATATGTGAAAGAATTCATAGAACGGAGAATCTGAATGTGAACAATGTGGGAAATGTTTTATTTTTCTCAGTGCATTCAAGTTCATGAAATAATTTACATGAAAGGGAAGCCATATGTATACAATAAATAAGGGAAACCCTTCCACTTACCTTGAAAAAATATGAAAGAATTACCATTGAAGAGAAAGCCAATGTCAGTAATTTGTGAAAACTTTTTATGAGTCTCATACCATCAGAATATATGCACAAACTCAAAATGAAATTTAGTGTAAATACTGAATATGAGAAAGCTAAGAATCAGAGTGACAGAGAGAAAATATGCTAGGAATAAGATACACTGTTTGAAAGTTTGTGTACAGAGACAGTCTTCCTCCAATTTGTGAATTAATGCTCTAATGAAGTTGAAAAGCACATAATAATGTTAAATTCAGAATAACAAGGCACCTTGCATCCAAGTCTTCAGTCCATGGCCTTTAAGAAATGTTTTACATGCCAACCATCATCTTAGTTATATGGGTAAAGTGAAGTTTATTCATACAATGAAATGTTATTCAGTCTTAAAAGAAACCCTTCATTTGTGACAATGTAGACTAACCAAGAGGTTATTACATGAAATATGCTGTGCATAGACAAAGCTTGATCATATCTATTTTTAGCATCTAAAATTGTCAACTTTAAAGAAGCAGAGAGTTTAATGACAGTTGCCATATGTGTGGGTGGGGAAGTTGAGAGATGTTAATGAGAAAGAACAATGTTCCTCTTGTAGAGGACAAAATGGCATAGATACCATAGTGATAACAGTGATGCAGTGCCCCATAGCATTACAAATTGTTAAAAGTTGTTTTTAGTATTTCTTCATATGCCCAAAAGGTAATTGTGTTAGGTGATGCAAATGCAACCTAGAATGGTAATTTCACAGTATAAACAGCAATAAATGGCACTGTAAATGTTCAATTTATGATTTTGTTATGTTCAGTGAAATGAATAAAATTAAATGTAGCAATAATAACATGACTATGGCTTCATGATGTGTCCACAGATGCTCCTTCAATTTTTGCAAATGTAATTTAGTTTATACTGTGTTTATTTCTGAAAGCATTCAGTATTTTAGTGAAATTTATACTTGTTTGGAAATGTAAATGTTTTTGAGGTTATAATTTGGAAACTGTACATTACCATGGGTTCATTTCCTCCCATTTTGACAAAAAGTTGTTATATATGTGTTCAGAAAATTTTCTACACTTTAAAAGCACTTAAGCTTGTTTGTCTGATTCACATTAATTTTTCAAAGTGTATCTATTTTCCTGCAAATATCTTGAATTTATCCTTTGTAGATGAGTAATATTCCATTATGAATAGATACCATGTTTTCTTCATCTGTTAATGGGCAGAAAAAGAGCCCTTTGGCAAATGGGAAGAGCATCAGGATGGGAAGAAGGGGGCATAACAAAATTTAATGTCATATACCAACCACACAATGAATGCAATCTTTATACATCACAAACTAAATAGTGATAATATTAATTATGATGATGATGAAATAGGGAAAGGGGGAATTTAACATGGCTGACTCACATTGGACCTACTCAAAGAAAAATCAACTAAAATCAGGTAATTGTAAGAAAGGGAGAGACATACATCCTGATGACAAAGCCAATCTGAAATAAAAGACTAGTAGATCAAATAAAACATAGGCACAGGACTTCATAAAATGGTGCATCAGCCCACAGGGCTGCCAGCAGTGTGGGCAGTGCTCAACAAGAATCACCATACTGCCGGGGCATGGTGGTGCATGCCTGTAATCCCAGCACTCGGGAGGCTGAGGCAGGAGGATCGCTGTGAGTTCCAGACCAGCCTGGGCTACATAGTGAGTTCCAGGTCAGTCTCAACTACATAGTGTGACCCTGTCTCAAACCCCCCCCCCCAAAAGTCACCGTACTAAGAACTCCCCAAGAAACTGATGGACTAAGCGATGCTTGATGCCATTGATATTGCTAATTGTATTACTTTAGCTAGGATGTAATCAGTTGTAACCTGTTGTAATCACTTGTTCTCCCTTTTATGACAGCACTCTGATTGCCTGGGACCATCACTATAGTCCAGTAACAAAGTGCTGGGTGCTAAGCCAAATAAATAGCAATTTTTGATCCTTAATAAATTGGGAAGTTGGATCTTGGGGCAGACACAAATACCAAGAACTACATACACCCAGAAGATATCCCTGAAAAATAGATATTTCCTAGGGAAACCGTACTACTAGTGATAAAGCTATCTGCCATAGAAATTTACAGGCATCAACACAGAAAACAAAATGAAATTTAAAAATACAAAATGATGGATCTTCCATTAGAGCACACTGGTGAGGACTGGCCAGCCAATGCAGCAAGCTAAGCAGCTTTCCCACCCTCCAGTGCCCCAGGCTTCATCAGAGAAGACTGGTGAGGAATGCCCAGCCAACGGGAGAGCTAAGCAGCTTCCCCACTCTCCAGTGAATTGGGCCTTCATTGGAGCAGACGAGGGAGGACTGCCCAGCCTTGCAGGTGCCCCTGCAGCTCTCAGGTCTACTGGTTGTGCTGGTACCTGAATCCACACTTCAGAGGCACAGGGGTCATAAAGGCCACTGTACTGAGCTCCCGAAGATAAAACGGAAGTACACAACTACAATAAAGGTACACCAGACCTCCACAGTTAGTAAGTTGAAGGGATCACCACCTTCCAATTTTTATTTTTAAAAATATTTTCCCACTCTTCAAATTCTTCATTTTATCTTTCTTCTTTTTCCCACTCAGTCTCTTGCTCCCCCACATTGTTCTTCATCTCCCTTTTTGTTCCTGTTCCTGCCCTAATTCGGATTTCTTCTTTCTTTTGCTTTTCCTCTCTTTAGCCTTCTCTCGATTGTCATTAGTTTAAAAGGAAATTGAGCACAATTTATAGCTTCCCTATAGTTGTTTTTCTATTCTTGTTTTTGTTCTTGCACTCTGTCTTTCCCTGTTGTCAAAAGTTTCCTAGAGTTTGCGTGATCATCCTGTGTCCTCTTGCTTCACTTGAAACCTCCTATCCTTCTACCTATCTATTCTTCTCCTCCAAACTCCTTCTAAGTCCCCATCCTGAAGGGTAAAGTTGCTATATTGAATAGTTTATTTACTCTAAACATATTTTGGGCTGGTCCTTGATTTTATTTGATTGACATGGTTGAAGGTGATCGATTAATAACTACCACAAATGGTCAATTTCTAAGCTGTGCTTGATGCTAATTTGTTGCTGATTGTATCGATTGGGCTGAAGGGTTGTGATTGATTTAATGAGAAGTCCTTTCTGATATTATGAAAATGAGAGTGTCTCTGAGTCATTATAGAGTCAAAACCTAAAGAGCACCTATATCAGGAAGATTGAAGTACTAACCCAGTACTAACCCCTAAACCAAGGACAGCACCAACAACAAAAATAAAAATGAGAAAATACTTAAGCAAGGTACAAAAACAGACTTCTAGTTCACCAATGGCAAATTCTAAGGGAAATGAGGTGGAAATATCTGACAATCAACCAGCAAGACACCCTGAACTCATAGCACACAAAACAGATCAATCAGGCTCTAGAAAAATTAAAAACAAATAATTTCCCAGATAACTACAGAGATAGCACAATGAAAGACATGATTAGAGACTCTAGAACAGAAACTGACAAAAAAAAAAAAAAAAAAAAAAAAAAAAAAAAAAAAAAAAAAAAAAGATGAGCCCAGGACCATGATAGACACCATGAATGCCCAGCAAAGGAAAGAAATGGAATCCATGAAACAGATTCAAACATATATCCAGGAGATTAAAAATTCTATTGAAAGCATTTGCAGCAGAATGAATGCATGTGATGATAGAATTGCAGATATACAATATAGGATTGCCGTCAGTGACCATGAAAAGAGTGATCTCTTAAAAACAGAAATGGATCATGAGAAAATGATCCAACAACTCCCAGATGATGCAAAGAAGAACAACATAAGACTGATAAGAATCTATGAAGTAGCAGGAGAAAATACAAATGACATTAAAAAGAACTGTTCACTGAATTAATGAGAGAAAACTTCCCAAACAGAAGGGAGGAATTTGATATACAGATAAGTGAGGCATATAGTATTCCAAGTAGCCATGATCAAAAACCTCTACACCTAGACATATAATAGTCAAGATATCAGAAACCCAACAAAAGAACTGCTACTGACCGTAGGGGAGCAAAGACTGGATTTCACGAGAACAGGGAGCTTCAGAAAGGTGGGAGCAGGTTTGGCGGTGACAGTCAGAAACCACACAGCACTGAGTAGTGAAGGTAGTAGCTGCTGCAATTTTATTTCTAACTCTAGGTGTATATATACTAGTTTCAAGGGCACACCTCAAGAGTGATTTCAGTCACAAGCAGGCATGAGAAAGATAGACAATAGTACTGTAAAAGCTAAGACCACAAGGTCAAGGTAAGACCACACCTATATACAATCACAAAAGCTAAGACCACTAAGTCAAGGTAAGACCACACCTATACGCAGTCAGAAGGAAAAGTTTGTAAAACAAAGGACTGGCTTCAGCATGTCACCTTCAGGATCACCTTCAGGACTTCACAGTCCGGGGCTCAGGGTCAGCACTTTGGCCACCTGTCCTCTTGTGCCCCAACACCTCCCCATCTCTAGAAACATCTAATTGTTCCTGATCTTTCCTGGGCCCAGAATACAATTCTACAGATAATGAACAAATAGTAATAAAGACAAAATAGAACAGAATTATAAATGAACCCAATGTCCCCAAACTGCAGGCAGAGAGGCCAGCTATTCTCTTCACGGCTGACTTCGCATGCGGTGTGTGCCAAGGACTTCCAGGAGGCTTAACCCCATGGGGACGATACCTCGGGGCTGGTTTCTGCCAGGTGACCGGCATTGTCACGCAGACTCCACTGGAGTGGTCGTGGCACTAAGGCTTATCCCAACCTTAACTCTAACCCTAAACCTACCCTAACCATACCCTAGATACTTTCAATCTCACATGAATGCTACCCATAATCTGATAATTTACCCTAAACTTAAACTTTCAACCTACACTTCAGTACACTGCGAGGGAAATTCTGACACTGTTTCTAGCACTAGGCCTAAGCCTAAACCTAAAACTAACAGTAAAACTAACACTACACCTCAAAGCTGTACTTAATACAGAGGTACTAGGAAACCCACAGTATACCTCAGTCTCATAGAAGTCTTTGCCCTAACCTTCATTCACAAACCCAAATTATCAGGCACATGAATTCCATCCATATCCCTTTCATCAAGCCTAACACTATCCCTAACCCTAAGCACTATTCCCCAGTTCCAATACAACGGTACTTGAAATGCCACACTATTGTTAACCCTAAGGCCAAACCTAATGCTGACACTAACTATGAAACCCACACTCTAAAACCCAGTTACTGAAATTCTAAGACTATCACTCACCCCAAGCCCTAACCCGATTCCTAACTACCACCAACCCTAACCCAGGTGCTTAGCTTCCTACATGATTCTGAAACCCAGTCCTAAAATTAACAAAAACACTAAATTCATATTCATACTCCAATACATAGGTAGTGAAATTCTGACTCTATGCCTAACCCTAAGCCAAATCCTAATGCTAACATTAAGCAAAATTCTAATCATCCGAGCTACACTGCAATGCTCAGGTACTTGGAATCCCACACTCTATCTCACCTACATAAAAATCCTGCCTAACGTGCAGTCTAACAGTCATATTATCACGTCATTTGATTTCATCCATATCCCAGACACTATGCCTCACCCTAATCCTTACGCTAAGCCTTAGTACCAAGTTCCAATACAGTGGTACTTTAAAATCCAACCTATTCCTAACCCTAAGGCCAAATTGAATGTTACTATTAACTATGAGACCTACACCTCAATACTCAAGTATTGAAATTCCTACACGATCCCTGACTCCAAACCTATGCCTAACCATAACACTGCCATGAATCCTAACCCGGGTAGCTACATTACTAAACCAACCCTAACACTAAACACTAAATCCTAAAATTAAAACTGACACTAATCATTTAACCCATACTCCAATATATAGGTAGTGCAATTCCAATTCTATTCCTAAACCTAAACTTATGCCAAAGCTATACTCAAAACAAGCATTACCCATTATATCTACACAATAATGCTCAAGTACCTGTAATTCAACAATATTCTTCACCCTCAAGAATATATTTGCCCTAACATTCACACTCACACTGCAGTCATCAGGTACCTGAACACCATCCATATTCATAATGCCAAAGCATACCCTAATTGTAAATCTAATACAAAACCTCAACATTAATGCTAATCCTAAAGCCTAACAGTAAAGCTAACCCTTACCCCTACTTCCTACCTCTAACCCTAAACCAAACAAGTCACCCTAAAGCTAATTGGAGCAGTATCCCTAAAGCCTTAACCCTATCCCTAACTCAGCCCAAAGGCTAACCCAGCCAGGACCCTAAAAATAACTCAGGTACACGCATTCTGACACCACTCTCAATCCTAAACCTAAACTTTATGGTAACACTAACATTTGAACCCACACTGCAATACACAGGAACTGAAATTCCGGGATGATTCCTAAGCCTAAATCTAATCTAAGCCCTCATGCTAAAACTAACAGTACTCATCAGAACTACACTGCAATGATCTGGTATTTGCAGTCCAACACTATTCTTCACCCTCAGAAAAATTGTTGCCTTAACTATCATACTCACACTCAAATTATAAGGTACTTCAATTCCATCCATGCCCTTATGCCCCCCAAAATCCATGATAGTGACTGAAACCCACACTGAAACACACACCTCGATAAATTCCAAGACTAAGACATGCCCCAAACTTAACTCTAAATCTACAACTACGTTAACCCTAACCTATGTACCTGGAATTGCACACCTCTGCCGCCCATAAAACC
>NW_022900949.1:34362729-34364010 GCF_012274545.1 Fukomys damarensis
GATCAGGCCAATGGTAATACTGACACTAATTATGGAACCCAAACTCCAATACCCAGTAATAGAAATTCAAAGACCATCACTCACCCATACCTAATCCAAACTATAGCAAGAACCCTAACTCAGGTGCTTACATTCCTAATGATTCCTAACCCTAATCCTAAAATTAACAATAGCACTAAACTCAAACCCATACTCCACTACATACATAGTGAAATTGTGACACTATGCCCAACCCTAAGTAGAATCCTCACCCTAATCTTAAGCCAAACTCTATAAGTCCTAGATACACTGCAATGCTCAGGTACTTGGAACCAAACACTCTACCTCATCGCCATAAAAATGTTGGCCCTAACCTGCAATCTTACACTCAAATTATCATGTAAGTGAGTTCCATCCATGTCCAAGACACCATCCCTCACCCTAATCCTTATCCTAAGCCTTACTCCCAAGATCCTATAGAGTGGTACTTGAAATTCTACACTACTCCTAACCCTAAGGCCAAATCGAATGCTGATATTAACTATGAGACTCACAAACCAATA
This sequence comes from Fukomys damarensis, assembly GCF_012274545.1. Taxonomy (NCBI): domain Eukaryota; kingdom Metazoa; phylum Chordata; class Mammalia; order Rodentia; family Bathyergidae; genus Fukomys; species Fukomys damarensis. The sequence goes on from NW_022900949.1 coordinate 34,363,272, forward strand.
CACAGGAACTGAAATTCCTACACTCTCACTGAGCCCTACATGAAGCCTAACCATAAGCCAACCACGATTCATACCCAGGTACTTACACTATTGAAACAATCCTAACTCAAACCATAAAATTAACAGTAACACTAACAATCTAACCCATACTACGGTACACAGGGGGTGAAATTCCTAAACTATTCCTAACCCTAAAACTAAGCCTAAACCTATACTCATCCCAAGCACAACCCATTATGTTTGCAATGCTCAAGTACCTGGAATCCAATACTATTCCTCACCCTCATACATAGTTGCCCTATGCTTCACACTCACACTGCAATAATCAGTTAATTAAACTCCATCCATATTCATAATGGCTCAACTGACCCTAATACTACACCTGTTGCAAAACCTCAATGCTAATGCTAACAATAAAAGCTAAACTTAAGCCTAACCCAAAAACCTAACACCTCACCCAAAACCTAATACCAAGAGTATCTCTAAACCCTTAGCCCTATCCCTACCTAGCCGAACAGCTACCCCAAACATGACCCTAACAATATCCCAGTTTCATGCATTCTAACACCACTCCCAAAGCTAACCCTAAAATTTACAGTAACACTAACTTTCAAATCCATACTGCAACACAGAAGAAGTGAAAATCCTGCATGATTTCTAACCCTAAGCCTAATCCAAGCCCTAATGCTAACTCCAACAGTACTTATCAGAGCTAAACTGCAATGCTCTGGTACTTTTG
>NW_022900949.1:34364285-34378439 GCF_012274545.1 Fukomys damarensis
CTTAACCCTAACTGTAAGCCTATGCTAACCCTAACCTAGGTACCTGCAATCCCACACCACTGCTACCCATAATCCAGCAATTTACACTAACATTACACATTCAATCCACACTCCAGTAAACTTGGTGTGAAATTCATAACATACACCTAATACAAGGTCAAGTCATAAACCTAAAACTAACACTAAAGCTAAAACGACCCATCTGAGCTGCACTACAATGTTCAGACACTTGGAATATCAAAGTATACCTCAGGCACATAAAAATCCTTTTCCTAACCTTCAATCACAAACTAAAATTATCAGGCACTTGAATTCCATCCTTATCCCTTTCACCAAGCCTAACCCTAACCCTAAACCTAAACACTATTCCCCAGTTCCAATACAGTATAACTTGAAATCCCACGCTATTCCTAAACTTTATGACAATACTAATGCTGATACTATGAAACTCACACTCCAGTAACCAGGAAAGGAAATTTGAAGACTATCCTTCACCCTAGCCCTAACCCTAATGCTAAAAGCATCATGAACCCTAATCCAGGTGCTTACATTTCTAAATGATTCCAAAACCTAATCTTAAAATTAACATGAAAACTGTACTCAGACCCATACTCCACTACAAGGTAGTGAAATTCTGACTCTATGCCTAAACCTAAGCTGAATTCTAATCCTAAATATAAGGCAAACTTGACGAATCCTTTCTAAACTGCAATGCTCAGGTACTTGGAATCCCAAACTCTGCCTCAACCTCATAAATATACTGGCTTTAAACTGCAATCTCACATGCAAATTGTCCTGTAATTGGATTCCATCCATATCGCAGATCCCATACATCAACACAATACTTAACCAAAGTCTTAATCCCAAATTCCATTACAGCGGTACTTGAAATCCAAAACTATTCCTAACCCTGAGGCCAAATCAAATGCTGATATTAAATATCAGACTCACACTATGATACACAGATACTGAAATTTCTACACTCTCACTGACCCAAAACCCAGGCCTAAACCTAGCACTGCCATGAAACCTAACCCAGTTACTTACATTACCAAAACAATCCTAATCCAAACCCTAAAATTAACACTTACAATAAGTATCTAACCCATACTCTAGTACACGGGGGCTGAAATTCAAACAATATTCAATACACTCAACCCAATGGCAATGCTTGCGGAACTGGATTCCAAAAGTACTCCTCAACCTCCTGAACATACTTGCCCTAACCTTCACACTTACACTGCAATCATCAGGCACTTGAACTGCATCCATATTCGTAATGGCTAACCTCATCCTAATTGTAAACATGCCCCAAAACTCAACCATAAAGCTATCCCTAAAGGCTAACAGTAACACTAAACTAAACCCTAAGGAAAATCCTAAAGTCTAAACCTAAACCTAACAGTAACTCTACCCCAATGCTAACCCTAACCCCTATTCCTCACAATAACCCTAAACCCTTATTCCCCTAACCCTACTCCTATCCTCTGAAAATAACCTAAACACTAATCCTCACTCTAACCCTAAGTAACTTTAATCCTAACTCTTACCCTAACTCTAACCCTAATCCTGACACTCACCCTAACCCTAACCCAAACCCTAATCCAAACACTAAGCCCTAACTAATTAAATATTCTAACCCTAACACTAAAGCCTTACCCTAACAGCAAACGTTAGTCCTAACCATAGCTCCCTAACATTAATCCCTTACTGTTATCCCTAATGCCAACCAAAATCTAATGTCTAAATAACCATAAATGGTAACTTTAACCCTAATTCTGTTTTTCATTTTCAGAGTACAAAAACCAGGGAATTAAATTCTAACTATATATTTAACCCTATCCCTAACACCAATCCTCAGCCAAACCCTAACCCTCTAATCCAAAACCTAAATTTAACTTCCCCCTCTCCCTACCTCTACCTATAGCTCTAATGCTAATCCTTCCCTGACTCCTAACCCTAACCTTAAATGTTAAATCTTATCCGTAACCCCTAATATTAATCCTCAAATGTTCCCCCATTGTACCTTAAAATTTTCAGTATTCTTAATCCTATCCCTAACCCCAGTATTTACACCAACCCATCCTCCAGTCCTAAACAGAATTTGTACCCTATCCCAAAACCTAGTGTAACACACACACACACACACACACACACACACACAGCACCCACTAAGGTAATTCAAATCACCAGTAGATCGCACAGCCAAACAGCATCCCATGCAAAAATTAAATCCAAACTGGTACATGAACCACAATATCAAAATGGAACCCTAAAATTCAATAGAAACTCAGCCCTAAACTATAAACACCAACTGTTGTGCCAAAAAACACCCAAACTTTGACCATAACCCTAAACCAAGCACATATCTGAATATATCCCAGAATATCAACCTGAACCAAATATTAAAATGAAGCAAATATTAATCTGAACCAAACACAGACACAAATCCAAACACAAATCCAAAATCAAGCCCTAATGCAAGCTAGAACACAAATCCACAAACAAAACGGGACATGAAACCTGTACCTCTCATGACCAAAACAAACACAAATACATACAGAAATCTCAATACAAAACCATAATGGAACCCAAACACAAAGCTGAACATGTTCTGGGACCTGAACTGTAACACAATCATAAATCTGAATCTGAGCATCAACCAGAACACAAAGGTCAAACCGAGCATCATGTACTTCACAAAACTAACCTGCTGAAGATTAAAACTAGAGCTATATATCTCATCATGAACTAGACTAAAATTGAAGTGGATTAAAGATCTAACTACTAAAACAGAAACACTAAACTTGATGGAAGATAAATTAGGTAGAACTTTCCAAGACACTGGCATAGGAAAAATCTTTATAAACAAATCCTCAGAAACATGGGAACCAGCACAAAGAATTAACAACTGAGATCTCATCTTATTAAAAAGATTCTGCACCGCAACAGAAACCAACAATAGAGATAAGAGACAACCTACAATGTGGGGAAAATGTTACCAGCTGTTCCTCATACAAAGGTCTACTAAATAGAATATATAAAGAACTAAAAAAAATCAGGCCACCACCAAATATAAAGACCCAATTCAAAAATGCGCATCTGAAATGATCAGACATTTCTCAGACAAATAAGTAAAAGATGATAATAAATACATGAAAAAATGTTCAACAACACTGGTCATTCAAGAGATGTAGATGAAAACAACGCTGAGAATCCACCTCACCCCATGAAGAATGGCTAACAAGAAATTAACCAATAAATTTGCTGGTGGGGTTGTGGAGAGAGAGGAACCCTTCTCTATTGTTGGTGGGTGTGAAGAGTGGTGCAACCACTGTGGAAAGCAAAAAGGAGATACCTAAAAATAAACCTAGGATTAGAAGTCTCTTTGACCCAGCTATCCTTTTGCTGGGTATCTTTCCAAAAGAATTAAAAGAATCATACCCAGCAATTAAGTGCACTCATGTCTATAGCACCACATTTTGTAATAGCTAAAATTTGGAAACAGCCCAATTTCCCATCAACTGGAGACTGGAGAAATATGCTGTTTTTCTATAAATTAGAGTACTACTCATCCATAAAGAAGGATAAACTAGAGACATTAATAGCTAAATGGATGAATGTTGAGGCCATACTCTTATGTGAAATAAATAGGACACACATGTATAAATATAGTTTTTCTGGTGTGAAAAACAAAGTTTAAATAGGATTCAAATTTTACAATTGATAATGTGAAATAGGAAGAAAAGGGCTAAAGGAGTAGGGTAAGTGAGAAGGGTTGGGGAAAGGAAAGAAGGGAAAAGAAAAAATACAAGAAAAGGAAAAAATGGTAACAAAGACTTTGTAACTATGGAAGGGTGGAGGGGGTGAAGTGAGGGCAGGAATATGGGGAAAAATAAGAACAATGATACATCGTGTAAGGGTACAAGATCCCACTGATGAATGTAACTGTACTGTACAACATAAAAGTACCAATAAAAAGTGAAAAACCTTTAATTCACAAAAGTAATTATCAATTATCTTGATATATCAATGATGCACCAATTATATATATATGTATCTGTGTATCTAATGCATATCAATTATGTAAATTAATAGATTATGTATTACCAATATTCCTCATTTATTGACCAGGTTTCATTCCTGGGACTGTCAATAAATGGATTGTTCAATAGATTAGAAATTGAATATAGTATGTACAGTGCAATATTCAGAACAAAGAAAGGGTTAAAGGAAATTCCAATTTGATGACACTTTCAATCGCACAACTCTTACATATATCACTGTAATATATAGAAGAATAAGAACTACATTTCTGTACCATACAGTACAACCAGCACATTTTACAGTACTGTATAAAAAACATGTACTGCACCCCCCAAAAAAAACATTGAAGCTCTAAAAACAAGTGGCAGAGAACTGTGTAAAGAAAAAGATGGATTATAAGCCCCAGCAGATCATAAATCCAGTGTACCTCAGTCATAAGCCCAGTCATTCAAGTAATTAAATGACAAATATCTGTATATGCAAATTAATATATTTCACCTTACAACTATATATCATGTATATTTATATTTTAAATTATATTTCATTGATATGTATTTGTAAATTTTATATGCTAATTATTTATGTGAATCAGTATAGAAATAATTTTGATAACCCTAAGAAAATTGAAATGTGTACTCTCTGACTAATATGATTTAACATCAGCAAAACAAGCCAAATACAGAATTGTTCCTTGAAAATCATATATTACAAAATAAATTTGTTTTCAAAACATAGAAATAATCCTCAATGTCAAAAACTAACAATTCACTGTGAAAAAAGAGGTCTCTCAAAAACAGTAAGGGATCATGAGAAATCAATCCAACACTTCTAGACGATGGAAAGAAAAATAACATAATATTGATAAGAATTCATGTAATAGCAGGAGAAAACACAAATGACTTAAAAAAGCTCTTCACAGAATTAATGACAGAAAACTTCCCAAACAGAAGGGAAGAATTAGACATACAGATAAGTGAGGCATATAGAACTCCAACTAGCCACGATCAAAAAAAAAAAAATCTACACCTAGACATATAATAATCAAGATCCCAGAAATCCAACAGAAAAACAAAATAATACAAGCAGTAAGAGAAAAGAAACAAATCACATGCAAAGGAAAGCCCTTTAGAATCACAACAGACTTTTCAACACAAACCCTTAGGTCAAGGAGAGCCTGGAGTGAGGTATTCCAAGTCCTAAAAGAAAATAACCTCCAACCTAGACTGATGTATCCTGCAAAACTCTCTTTCAAAATAGACGGGGAAACATGATACTTCCAAGAAAAAGAACACTTGAGAAATTTCATGAACACCAAACCAGCACTACAAGGAATTCTAAACAATATCCTCGAAAAGGACAATGAAGGTCACAATACCATGAGGCCCCAGAGACCAAATCAAATAGGCAAGGCAAGAAACTAAAAGGAGAGGGGAGAAAAAGTAAAAAGAGTCAACAAAAGGACAATAACATGACAATAATAAGTCAGAACATATCAGTTATAACCAACAAGGTTAATGGCCTCAATTCACCAATCAAGAGAAATAGACAGGCAGAATGGATTAAGAAGCAAAATCCAACAATATGTTGTATACAATCAACACACCTAGTGCAAAAGGAAGCCCATAGACTGAAAGTGAAAAGATGGAAAACAATTCTCCACATATCAGGAGCCCAGAACAAAGCAGGGGTAACAATCTTATTCACAGACAAAGTAAATTTCAAACCAAAACTCATTAAGAGAGACAAAGAAGGCCACTACATCCTTGTAAAGGGAACAATTCAAGAGGAAGAGTTGACAATCATAAACATATGCACCAAATATAAATGCCCCCAACTATATAAAACAAATATTAAGTAACATGAAAACCAAATAAGCACTAATACAAATTTAGTGGGGGATTTAAATGCCCCACTATCACAAATTGACACATCATCTAGGCAGAAAATCAACAATGAAATACTAGAACTGAACCAAGCTTTGGAACATATGGACTTAATAGATGTTTACAGAGTATTCCACCCCACAAAATCAAAATATACATTCTTTTCGTCTGCACATGGATCATTCCCAAGATAGACCACATGTTGGCTCACAAAACAGGTCTGAATAAATGCAAAATAACTGAAGTCATCCCTGTATATTATCAGACCATAGTGCAATCAAGCTGGAGATCAATAGCACAAGAAACTGTAGGAACTTCACAAGCACATGGAAATGGAACAACACTCTCCTAAACAATCAATGGATTACAGAGGAAATTGAAGAAGAAATTAGACAGTTTTTACAAATAAATGAAAATGCCAATACAACATAGAGGAATCTATGGGACACAGTGAAAGCAGTTCTATGGGGAAAATTCATAACATTGAATGCACACACTAGGAAAACAGAGTGGGCTCAAATACACAACCTAATGATGAAACTTAGACTCCTAGAAAAACAAGAGCAAGAAAAACCCAAACCTCGAAAGAGAGAGGAAATTATAAAGATCTGAGCAGAAATCAATGCAATAGAAACTAAGAAAATGATACAAAAAATAAATGAAACAAAGAGCTGGTTTTTTGAAAGAATAAATAAAATTGACAAACCCTTAGCTAACCTTATCAAAAAAAGGAAAGAAAAGGCTCAGATCCATGCAATCGGGAATGAAAAAGGCAAAGTCACAATAGATCCAAGACATCGAGAATATCATTACTATATACTTTGAGAAATTGTAATCCAATAAAATGGAAAACACAGAAGAAATGGACAGATTATTAGATACTTATGAATTACCAAAGTTGAACAAAGAAGATAAAAATATTTTAAACACCACAATTACAGTCAGTGAAATTGAAAATGTAATTAAAAATTTACCAACAAAGAAAAGCCCAGGCCCTGATGGATTCACTGCTGAATTTCACAAGACATTTAGAGAAGAACTACTGCCATTACTCTTCAAACTTTTCAATGAAATTGAAAGGGAAGCTACACTTCCAAATTCATTCCTGGAAGCAAGTATCACTTTGATACCCAAACCAGGGAAAGATGCAACTAAAAAAGAGAAGTACAGACCAACCTTCTTAATGAATATAGATGCAAAAATCCTTAATAAGACACTAGCAAACAGAATACAGAGGATTATCAAGAAGATCATCCATCCTGACCAAGTTGGATTTATTCCAGAGATGCAAGGGTGGTTCAACATACGAAAGTCAATAAATGTAATACATTATATTAACAAAGTCAAGGACAAAAACCATACGATCCTTTCAATAGATGCAGAAAAAGCATTTGATAAAATTCAACACCCATTCATGCTAAAAACTCTGCAAAAAATTGGAATAGATGGTCTATACCTCAACTTAATAAAGGCTATCTATGAAAAACCAACAGCCAACATCATATTAAATGGCCAAAAACTGAAAACCTTCATGCTAAAATCAGGAACAAGACAAGGATGCCCACTATCACCACTCCTCTTCAATATAGTTCTAGAAACATTAGCCACAGCAATTAGACAAGAGAAAGAAATTAAAGCAATAAAGATAGGAAAGGAAGAAGTTAAATTGTCATTATTTGCTGACGATATGATACTCTACATTGAAGACCCAAAAAACTCCACCAAATGACTTCTAGACTTAATTGACAGATTCAGTAGAGTATCTGGATACAAGGTGAACACCCAAAAATCAATAGCCTTCTTATACACAAATAACAGACTCACTGAATGAGAAATTAGGGAAACAATTCCTTTCACAATAGCACCCCCCAAAACGAAGTATCTGGGAATCAATCTAACAAAAGAAGCAAAAGACCTCTACACTGAAAACTACAACACTCTGAAAAAAGAGATCAAAGAGGATATAAGAAAATGGAAAGATATTCCCTGCTCCTGGGTAGGAAGAATCAACATAGTGGAAATGGCCATACTACCAAAACTGTTATACAGATTTCAATGCCAATTGAAATTCCAACACTATATTTCACAGAACTAGAAAAAAGAATACAAAAATTCAGTGGTAACCATAAGAGACCTAGAATAACAAAAGCCATCTTAGACAACAGACACACGGCAGCGGGTATAACAATTCCCAATTTGAAACTATACTACAAAGCCACTGTGATAAAAACAGCATGGTACCAGCGAAGAAACAGGCCTGATGATCAGTGGAACAGACTGGAAGACACAAAAACAAATCCAGACGTACGCAGCTACCTCATCTTTGACAAAGGAGCTGACCATCCTCAGTGGAGGAAAGATAGCCTCTTTAATAAATGATGTTGGAAAAACTGGATTTCAACCTGCCACAGATTAAAACTAGACCCTTATCTTTTGCCATGCACTAAATTAAAATCCAAATGGATTAAAGATCTAAATATTAAAACAGAAACATTAAACTTGCTGGAAGGTAAGTTAGGCAGAACTCTGGAAGACATTGGCATAGGAAAAGACTTTATGAACAAATCCTCAGCAGCGCGGGAACTAGCAGATAGAATTAACAACTGGGATCTCATCTTGTTACAAAGCTTCCGTACTTCAAAAGAAACCATCAGCAGCACTAAGAGACAATCTACAATGTGGGAAAAAATTTTTACCAGCTGTTCCTCAGACAAAGGACTATTATCAAGAATATATAAAGAACTCAAAACAATCAGTTCCCCCAAATATAAAGACCCGATTCAAAAATGGGCATCTGAAATGAACAGACATTTCTCAAAGAAGTAAAAGCAGCAAGTAAATGTATGAAAAAATGTTCCACATCACTAATTATTCGAGAGATGCAGATGAAAACAACACTGAGATTGCACCTCATCCCACAAAGAATGGCTGCTATCAAGGAATCACACAATAACAAAGTTGGCGGAGTTGTGGGGGGAAAGGAACCCTTCTCTATTGTTGGTGGGAGTGCAGACTGGTGCATCCACTATGGAAATCAATATGGAGATACCTCAAAGAGCTTGGACTGCAGGTTCCATTTGACCCAGCCATCCCTCTGCTGGGTATCTTTCCAAGAGAACTAAAAGAATCATATCACAGAGAAGTATGTGCACCCATGTTTATAATGGCACAGTTTGTAATAGCTAAAACTTGGAAATAGCCTATTCGCCCATCAGTTGGAAACTGGTTAAAGAAGATGTGGTTTTTCTATAAAATGGAATATTACTCAGCCATAAAGAACGAGAAAATAGATTCATTCATAGGAAAATGGATACATATTGAAGATATACTCCTAAGTGAAATAAATAAGTCACACATGTGTAAATACCAAATCATTTCTTTGGTCTGAATAATATGCAATAATACCGACAATCCTAATAAGATTACTGGCATTGAGAAATGGGAAGAAAGGAGCTAAAGGTGTAGGGAAGGTGGGACTGGTAGGGAAAGGGTAATAAGGGTAAAGAAAAAAAAGTGAGATAATGAAAAGATGGAAATAAAGTGTTTATAGATGGGGAGGGGAGGAGGGAGTGAAGGGAGGGCAGGGACAAGGGGAAAAATGTGAACCAAGACCTGCCATGTAGAGGTACAAGATCCGGACAATGAAGGTAACTGTACTGTATCCCTAAAATGTACCAATAAACTCAATTAAAGCTGAAAAAAACTAACAGTTCAATAAAAAATGGAAAATTTTTGAACCAGACAATATCAGACCGTACCAAAATCATGACCAAAAAGTTCAAAGTACAATAATCAATACTATTTCTGCAGACAAAGCATTATCTCACTGAAAAAAAATCAGTAAATAATCCCATTAATGACAGTTTCCAAAAAAGCAAATACCTGAGAATGATCATAACAAAAAAGTCAACATCCCCTATAACAAAAACTATAGTGCTCTAAATAACAGAGAGAAAATGAAGACACTAGAAAATAGATGCTAATGCTCCTTGCCTGGATAGGCACAGCCAGTGAATATAGTCAAAATGTTCATATTGCCACAAATGACAGATTTCTTAATGCAATTCTCCTCCAAGTACTTTCAGTATTACTTACAAAACTATAAAGCACACTGCTACATTTCATAAGACATCAGAAAAGACCAATAGTAGCCAAGGAATCCTGAGCATAAGAGCAAAGCAGGATGAATCATTATTCAAGATTTAAAGTTATGTTGTAAATTTACAGTGATAAATATGTCATGGTATTGGCACAGGAACATACATGTTGATTGCAACAGAAGTCACAATGAAGAAACAAACCCAGGCACCTTTTACCACTTGACTTTGGACAAAGGGTCAAGCACCATACAATGGAGAAAGACAGAAGCTTCAAAAATTGTCTTGAAAATGCTCATAATCCTAGTACAGAAAACAAAATCCAGACCCAGTTCTCACACATTCTCTACAAAAACCATGTCAAAATGGACAAAAAAACTAGATTTTAAACCAGAAACACAGAATAGGCAAATAAAATAAGTAGAGCCCTTGGAGACAGGAGAAAGAACAAGGACTTTCTGAATAACTCAATTGCACAAGAAATAATATCAACAATCAACAAATGACATTATGTCAAATAAGATGTTTTACAGCAAAGGAAACACCATACGGACTGAATTAGAACATCTCCAAAAGGGGGAATATCTTTGTCAGCTATTCCCTGGACAGAGGATTAATATTTAAAATATATTTCAAAAAGTTAAAAATGTTAGACACTCCAAATAAAGACCAAATTAAAAAAAATAAGAACTCATTTATGGCCACAAAATGTAGAAAGAATATGTTCAATATCTTTGTCCATTAGAGAAATTCAAATCAAAACCCCATTTAAATTGGAACTCATTCCAGTAATGCAGGTGGGGTTGAGGGGGAAAAGGGACCATTCTTCAAAGTTTATTGCAATAAGAAATAGTATAAACACTCTGGAGAGTCTCCCAACAAATTAAAATCAGAGATCTAGGTATAACTATTTTGGGTATTTTCACTAAAGATGTAATGACATCTTACAGAGATACATTCTTTCACTGTTTGTAACAGCGCAATTCATAATATCTCAATTTTGGAAACAACCTATATATCCACCAGAAGATAAATATATTTAAAAATCTGGTATATATACAAAATGGAGTACTACTCATCATAAAGAGAGACGAAATACACTTAGGACGTTGAGGCAGTAAGATTACTGTGAGATAGAGGTCAGCCTGGTTATCCCAGCCAGATGCAAGCCTGAACTATAGCAATATATATATGTTTGATTCATTTGTTGGAAAATGAATGTATCCTGAGACTATAATGCTAAGTGATATGAACTACACCCTAAGGGTTAAATAGTGAATAGTTTGCTTTATAGAAAAAGCTACAAATATTCATAATTGAAAGGCTACATCAAAAAAAAAAGGGAAATGAAAAAGGGATGTAGCTTTTGAGAAGGTAAGAAGGGGATCTAGGTTTTAACAGAGAAGACTGGTTCTGCCACCTGCCTCACAAGTGCAAGGTCCCCACTTTGAGCACCAAAAAAGTGGGGTGGTAAGACTGGGCAGAGAAAGGAAAGTAAAAGTGATTAACATGTAATATGTATATGTAGTGATTCCACAAGATAATTATAATTATTATGAATCATAAGTGTATACCAATTAAAGCAACAACAAAGAAGACTTTGGCCAAGATTACAATATAGGGTTAAATTTATCTATCAACAAATCCAGGAATCAAGTAGAGAGCAGTTCAGGGGCTAAGGATCCCACAAGCATGAGGGTGCAGGCATGCACAGCATTGGGCCACATAAACCAGTGAGCACTCACCTGAGCAGCATTGGCGCAGAGACTTCATGTCCAGGTCCAGGGGAAGATGAGGCAGTTAGAGTAGATTTCAAAGTAGTTTCCAGGGACCTGCACCACCCTTTGCTGCTCCACCATCCTTTCATGCAGCAGAATGTCCTGAAGCTTGTGATGATAGAGCTCTGAGTAGACAGCTGAAAAAATGGGATTTGTTGACCCACAGCAGCCAATCAGGACAAGAGACACTTTCTGTTTGCATGGCGTGGGTAATGGTGAGGGGTGCCATAAGCAGACCCAGCTGCTGCATGCGGTAAGGAGAAAACCCACCAGCTGAATGTTTCATTTCGTCTCTTATCTAAATGTAAGCAATTATCTTGTTACTGCCCAAAATTTGTTTAAAGGAATAAAGCTTAAGATAGTTATCCGTTCTTAGTAAAATTTAAAACAAAACTTTATTAAAGTTTTTAGATTTGTTGAAATAATTTTGATCTCTACTGCCTCACTAAAATTAAATCTTTCAACATAGGGAAGGGTGGAGGAGGTGAAGGGAGGGCAGGGGGAAGGGAAAAAGAAGAGCCAAGATGTATCATGTAAAGGCACAAGATCTCGATGAGTGTAACCGTATTTTATACCTAAAGTGATTCAATAAAGAAAGAAAGAAAACAATAAATTAAATGTTTTTTAAAATGAGTCCTAAAATGTTTATTTTTCCTTAACTGTCAGGCAAGGCAGTTTCCACTTTGTCAGCAAGGCTGTTTACAACAATATCTTGTTTTTATTTATATAGAAATTTAATTGCCCCATTTTATTGTTACCCCACAAATAGGCAGAAATGACAGTTCAACATACAAAACTTTCAAAGTGGAGATAGTAGACATTATATATTATCTTTAATAGACCGAACTATTTAGTAAATCTTAGAACTTTCCCTCTAATTTTCCTAGACTGGGTTCCAGAAGAACTCCTCATGTGAAAGTTAAGTGTGAGAACTGCAAAATTTTGCTAGTTGCATCCACCAAAAGTAGTTGGCTTGTTAAATACATGCTACTGAAGAAAACCTGGCCCAAGTGGCAGGCATTCCCTATGAGCTTACCCAAATGTTCTGACCAGAGAAAATTAAACAATATTTATAGGCTAACTTAAGAGATGATTGATATAAAACTGTAAATTTCACCAGCCAAATACATAGTCTAAGAGTTTATAAAATAAGCTAAGGCATTATTAACTGTGTTGGAAACCAGAGGAGAACGGAGGCCTAATTGGCCTCCTCTGTGAGCACAAAGGAAAAAGGCTGCACTCAGGTGTGGATTATATACTGCAGGGGCTAAGGAAAATTTCAGACACCTGAGGTTAAGTTGTTTACCAGACTATGTACTAATGAACTGAGAACCTTGGCCATTTCTGTGCTACAGGTAAATTTCCCCAGTGCCCTTTGTAAGAAATGATCTTACTTGTCTCACTTTTCCAGACCAAAAAAAAAAAAAAAAGTGCCCTTTGTAAGAAATGATCTCACTTGTATCACTTTTCCAGACAAAAAAAAATAGGAATTGGACTCCAGAGGCAGCAAAAGCAAAGCTTTCAATCCAAACTCTTCTGAGAGTGGTGCCCATACAGAAACAGGCACAAACTAGTTGAGAAGCTGTGTTTTTATTCCTAACTCGCAGGAGTTCCTCCTCCCATCTCCATTGGCCTGGGGTACAGGGATCACAGTCTATCCTAAGCAATCAACTTCATCCCCCCCCTGTTGTTACCCTCCAGTTTTTTTTTTTTTTTTTTTAATTCCTTCCTCACTCTGTATTTCTCTTTGTAGTTATTTTTAGCATGTTGGCTTCCCGAGACTGGAGAAGAATCAGCTCAGGGGTGTTTGTATAGCCTATGTGTCCTTGTTCATTGATCTAAGTCTATTAGCTATTATTAACTGTGCTTATTAGCAAAGTTAGTGACACATGAACCAATTACAAATTTGACAATCTTTTCCTCTCTTTATTGTAGAATCCTTTTCCCATTTTCATGTTTAAAGGGTTTGGTTTTGTTTCATTTTGTGGTCTTCAAGTCTTTCTCATGCTGGTTGATTTTCTTCATCATAAGACAATAGTTTCTTGTAATTGCAAGAGATAATGTTTTTGATATGCTACAGATCTTCTTAGTTGGGGCAGACTCAATCTTTGGGCTAGGACTCTCACACCTGGAATAATGCAGCCTCCTATGCCAGGGCAGACTCCAGCTACAATTGTGAGGGATGTTTCAAACAAGTTCTCTAGCAACCCTGTGAAGGATCATCAATTTAGAAATTTTCAGTAACTTCATCACCTGAAGTATGGAAACCTTCTAGTGTCTTAGTGATGATCCCATCTGAGACTTTATTATAAAGAATAAAAGTTCAACATTTTCCTCCTAACACAAGAT
>NW_022900949.1:34378581-34397141 GCF_012274545.1 Fukomys damarensis
AATGAGAGAGTTTTAACTTCCTAGTTGTGTCTTGAAATGTATTTCTGGAAGAAAGTTAGGTTTATCGAGCATTTTGTCTAATTTTGTCATTCACTTTTTGGTTTGTGTGGCTTATGATTTTTGAAAATATTTATTCACTTTTAAAATTCTTAAGAACCCAGGCAGTGTTTTCTGACTGCCCACAATTATCAGGGTCCTAATAACCAACAGACTGATATCCATTTTTTCCACTACACTTTTGTTTCTTTAAAGACTGAAAGACAGAAATGTGAAGGTAAAATTACTCATAAACATGATTTAAATCTTATCTAAAGAAAGAAGGAGGGACTTTGCTTCTGTACTTGTTATCTAGTTCTGCCTGGATATCATCTGATCATACTTTATTGGTGTTTTTACAATTTTTTGACTAAGAATATAAATGAAAATTTTAATTGGAGTATTTCTTCTCTCACTTTCATAGGAAAAGTCATTGTAATTATGTGATCAGTTTTTATCTTTTAAGTTTTTGAGGGAATCTCCATTAAACTTAACACCCCATCCCTTCCTTCTGCCCATGACACCCACCATTTCCCTTTCTGTACCAATGAACCTGATGACTGTCAGTACCTCATGCAAAGGGAATTTAGTGCTATGCTTTGGTGACTTTGTCTTATGTTATCAAGGTGTATCCATGTTTTAACATTTATCAGAATTGCCTTTTTTTAAAGGCTGTATAATATTGCTTTCCATCACACATTTTTAATATTCATGCCTCAGTAACTCTGTGTGTGTGTGTGTGTGTGTGTGTGTGTGGGTGTGTGCTTTTCTTACTTTAGGTACCATTAATTGTGTTGTGATGTAGGTAGTTGTGAAAATGGTTTTTAGATTGTTTTTTTAAAAGTATTTGATCCACAATAATACTTAATAAGATACATGTATGCAATGTGTAATAATCAAATTTGTCTAATTAGCATTTCCATTATTGAGAATCTATTTTTAAATTTTTTATATTTTCCTAGAAGAATAATTTACTTAAGTTTCAGGAACTGCCATAAGGTTTCCTAGAGTGGACATACCATCTACCATTTTCCACCAGCAATATATGAGTTTTCCTATTTCTCCATATCCTCTGCAACATTTATTACAAGTTCGCTACTTTTTTCCTCAATTTCTTTTTTTTCTGTTCCCCATATTATTCTCTTTCCTTCTGTCTTTCTCTTTGTTTCTTCTTTTCATTTATTTTTGAGACAGGGTCTCACTGTATAGTCTAGATGAGCCTCACACTCACTAGGTAGCAAAGGCTGGCCTTGCAATCATGACAATCCTGCTTTGGCCTTCCTAGTGCTGGAATTTCAGGCATGCACACCCCACATGTGGCTTCCTTCCTTCTCTGTGGTGCTGAACCATAGTGTCTCAAAAAATGAAAAAATAAATTTGGTTCATTTCTAGGATACATGAATGCATCCTGAGACTGTAATGCTGATTGAAGTGAACTACACACAAAGGGTTATATATTATAGAGTTTCACTTTTAAGAAAAACTAAACATGTACATAATTTAAAATCTACATAAAAGAAATGTGAAATGAAACATCAATGTAGATTTTATGGAGATAAGAAGATGACCTGAGTTTGGAAAGATTGGGAGGCAAAAGGAAAGTAAAAATGATTAAGATGTAATATGTTAATATTATCAATTCCCTAAGATAATTATAATTATTATGATTCACACTTGTATACTAATGAAAGCAACAACAAAGACTTTGGCCAAGATTATAATGTAGGGTTAACTTTGCCTATCTCTCATTGAAAATGTGATGAGCTTTTCTTATCTCCCATCTTTTCTACCCCCACTCTCATGCAACCCCTCAGCAGTCCAAGCACCTAACCTCCTTGGTCTCTGTTATAGGGCCCAGACCCACAAGTTTGGAAGGTTCTGCATGACACAATAACGACAGCCACACATAAATTCAACAGCCCAGAGAATGAGTTGACCATGATTACACAGCAGCCCATATCTCACAAAGAAACATCTTCTGAAACTGCACCCCTGGCCACTAAAATTGTGATACTGAACCCTATCCAAGAAAGCCATGGAAAACTTCCTGCTCCATTCATTCTGTGATCAGTGTGGCTTCCCTTTCCTTGGTCAGTGCCTGAAATTCATGGCCGAGTCTCATTTCTAGTCCCCTCCAATAAGTCATAGGATCATGTCCAGTTACCTATCTTTTATTATCCTTATGTCACTCTCCTTATCTTTCTTGGTTTCTGCTCCTCACCTCCTCCTCCCTCCCAACCTGTAGGCACCCAGGGATGAAATAAAGAAGCCCTTGCCCAGAAGAGCTCACTTCCCAGTAGGGTGACAGGGAAAAGCGTAATAGAAAACGAATGCAGTGGGATGGGATTTAGAAGTCATGGACAGAAAGGTTCATGTCACTTCCCCAGAGGCAGAGGGGTGGTCTCCTAAAATGGGGACAGGAAGGAACACACGGGTAGAGGGGGCTTAGGAGGAAGTTGTCTGCAAAACCTGGAGCTTCCTTGAGTTGTGAAGAGACAAGAGAGGAAGGCTGGGAATGCACACAGCCAGTGAAACTGAGGGTTGCCCTGACTAATCCCAGAACAAAAAGGTCCAGGATAGGAGGCCCAGGATGATTTTAACAGGAATCAACAAATCTAGAAAGGAATTAGGAACTGTGAAAAGGTCATGTACCTCACAGGTATAATAAATAGTTCAAGTAGAAGTGACTCTGGGCCATGGAGAGCAGCACTCATCCAGTTGACCTTGGCCCAAAAAATAGATGTCCAGGTCAGGAGGAAGATGCAGTGGATAGAGACAAGGTCAAAGTGGTGTCAGTGGGCATGTTTCTCCCTATGTTGATGACCGCCTTCTAACTGGATAAAAATATGCGGTGTTCACATGCAGCCGCTGGTCAAGGTAAGGGCCTTGTTATGGCTTGTTTCTAGATGTCCCCCTAAAGCCTCATGTGGCCATAGGTGGGGCTTTTTGGAGGTGGCTGGAACTAGAGTGTGTGATGCTGGGGTCAAGGGTGTGATGCTGGGATTAAGGGTGTGTGATTACTAAACTAGTCCACTGAGTGGTTTAGCATAGTTCTGGGTGTGGATCATGGGAAGGCCCACCCTGCACCACTGAAAGGACAGGTATCCTGGGAGGGATAAAAGGGAGAAACAGCTGTTGCTGGTGCTGCTTGCTGCCTTCTGCCTGAGCTGTTTCACCTCTGTGATGGCCCCTTTTTCCAGGTCCCCCTGCCTTGGAGCCAGACAACCATAGACCGAACCCTCTCCAAACTTTGACCTGAAATAAACCTTCCCTCCTTTTTTTTCAGCTTTAATTGAGTTTATTGGTACATTTTAGGGATACAGTACACTTACATTCATTGTTGGGATCTTGCACCTCTACATGACAGGTCTTGGTTCTCATTTTTTCCCCTTGTCCCTGACCTCCCTTCACCCCTCTCCCCTCCCCATCTACAAACACTTTATTTTCATCTTTTCATTGCCACATATTTTTTTCTTTTCCCTTATTACCCTTCCCCCTACCCATCCCACCTTCCCTACACCTTTAGTCCCTTTCTTCCCATTTCACAAGGTCAGTAATCTTATTAGGATCTTCTGTATTATTACAGTTTATTCACACCAGAGAAACTATTCGGTATTTACACATGTGTGACTTATTTATTTCACTTAGGAGTATATCTTCAGTATGTATCCATTTTCCTATGAATGAATCTATTTTCTCATTCTTTATGGCTGAGTAATATTCCATTTTATAGAAAAACCACATCTTCTTTATCCAGTTTCCAACTAAGGGGCAAATGGGCTGCTTCCAAGTTTTAGCTATTACAAACTGTGCTGCTATAAACATGGGTGTGCATACTTCTCTGTGATATGATTCTTTTAGTTCTTTTGGAACGATACCTAGGAAAGGGATGGCTGGGTCAAATGGAACCTCCAGTCCAAGCTCTTTCCATATTGATTTCCATAGTGGTTGCACCAGTCTGCACTCCCACCAACAATGGAGAAGGGTTCCTTTCCCCCCACAACCCCGCCAACATTTGTTATTGTTTGATTTCTTGATAGCAGCCATTCTTTGTGGGGTGAAGTGGAATCTGTGTTGTTTTCATCTGCATCTCTTGAATGACTAGTGATGTGGAACATTTTTTCATGTATTTACTTGCTGCTTTTACTTCTTTGTCTGAGAAATGTCTGTTCATTTCAGATGTCCATTTTTTAATCAGGTCTTTATATTGGGGGGACTGATTGTTTTGAGTTCTTTATACATTCTAGATAATAGTCCTTTGTCTGAGGAGCAGCTGGTAAAATTTTTTTCCCATCTTGTAGGTTGTCTTTTAGTTCTGCTGATGGTTTCTTTTGCAGTACAGAAGCTTTTTAATAAGATGAGATCCCAGTTGCTGATTCTTTCTGCTAGTTCCTGTGCTACTGAGGATTTGTTCATAAAGCCTTTTCCTAAGCCAATGTCTTCCAGAGTTCTGCCTAACTTACCTTCCAGCAAGTTTAGTGTTTATGTTTTAATATTTAGATCTTTAATCCACTTAGATTTTAATTTAGTGCATGGTGAAAGATAAGGGTCCAGTTTTAATCTGTGGCAGGCTGAAATCCAGTTTTTCCAACACCATTTATTAAAGAGACTATCTTTCCTCCACTGAGGATGGTCAGCTCCTTTGTCAAAGATGACATAGCTGAGTACATCTGGAATTGTTTTTGTGTCTTCCAATCTGTTCCACTGACCCTCAGGCCTGTTCTTTGCCAGTACCATGCTGTTTTTATCACAGTGGCTTTGTAGTATAGTTTCAAATTGGGAATTGTTATCCCCACGGCCATGTCTCTGTTGCCTAGGATAACTTTTGCTATTCTATGTCTCTTATGGTTCCAGATGAATTTTTGGATTCTTTTTTCTAGTTCTGTGAAATATAGTTCACAGTATTTCAATGGGCATTGCATTGAATCTGTATAGCAGATTTGGTAGTATGGCCATTTTTACTATGTTGATTCTTCCTACCCAGGAGCAGAGGATATCTTTCCATTTTTTTATATCCTCTTCAATTTCTTTTTTCAGAGTGCTATAGTTTTCAGTGTAGAGATCTTTTGCTTCTTTGGTTAGATTGATTCCTAGATACTTCATTTTTTTGGATGCTATTGTGAAATGAATTGTTTCCCTAATTTCTCGTTCAGTGAGTCTGTTACTTGTGTACAAGAAGGCTATTGATTTTTGGGTGTTGACCTTGTATCCAGCTACTCTGCTGAATCTGTCAATTAAGTCTAGAAGTGTTTTGCTGGAGTTTTTTGGTTCTTTAGTGTAGAGTATCATATCGTCAACAAATAATGACAGTTTAACTTCTTCCTTCCCTATCTTTATTGCTTTAATTTCTTTCTCTGGAAACCTTCCCTCCTTTAACCTCAGGCATTGGGGATTCTATCTCAGCAAAGGAAGAAGTAACTAATGTGGGGCTGCTGAAGACTTGTAGCTTTGGGAATGGCAAGGAGTACTGTGAACAGGTCCAGCAGTTACAAACGTAGGAAGGAGAGAATTCAACAGCTGGATATGATGTTGCTTCTCTTAACTGAATGGTCCTGTGGGCCATCACCTCAGTGAATGGAAGATGCAAGAACTTAGGACTGAGACAAATCCCAGAGAGTCAGACTGCGGAACAAATACCTGCACCCCTTCCACATGAAGACACGAACACGCTTAACATCTCAGACATTAAGCAAATGCAAACCACAACCACAGTGAGGTTCTCCTTCACTCCTACTACTGTACCTACCATCCACGTAACTTACAGTAACAAGTATAGGTAAGGATGCTGAGAAACCGGAAACCTTACACATGGTGCAGGCTCTGGGTGAAATGCTGTGGCATGTCCTCAAAAAGTAGAATACAGACTTACTATACTACTCAACCCTTCCATTCCTAAATAGATACACAGCAGAACAGAAAATAAGTATTCAATCAAAAAGGAATATGTTCTTTATCTCTGTCAAGATCATGGGAAAGGAAAACATTCCCACAACAAGTTTCAGAAAAGGAAACAGGATCCAAATGGAAAAAAGAATATTCCTAGGTGAGACAAGTGGAGAAATTGAAGTTGAACAATGGATTGGACATTCATGACAAAACCCTTTAATTTCCTTACATCTGGGCTCTCTGGTCGTTGCCTAGGAGTGTCTGAATTTGGGTAAAATACGCTGCCATTTTTCATACAGACTTGCAAAGTAGGAAAAGTAATAAACACTGGAGGAGGTGAATGGATAAATCAAAGTGTACTAATATGATTGCAGGTGCCCTATATGTTTGAAATTATTGGGAAATGAAACAATTTTCTACTATCAATATTATTCCAGAAAAGAAACACCAAGCGTCACTATAGCAGCTAAGTATATGAGTGATCTTTCTCATGGTGAAGAAACAATTCCTGACATCCAAAACTCAAAGAAGGGGAGGTTCAATTTGTCTCATATTGGTGGAGGATTCTGTACATGGCTGGCTGGCCCTAAGGAAGCAACATCACGGAGGAAGTGTGTGACAGAGTAAAGTTGCTTACTTCATGGCAGCAAAGAGGCAGAGCATGGGAACAGTACCAAAGGGTGAGGGGTGAGGGGTGAGCTAGAGACATAAAAGTGATGCCTTCATGACCCATAGAGATGCAAAAAGAAATGTACTCCACCAATCCCCTAGGCAGATCTCAAAGCCAATCCAGGTATCACTTGACCCTTAACTGTCACACTAACACTAACAAAATGCAGTCCAGCCAGAGTTGTAAAACCATTGTCCTACTGTGTGAAAGTTATATTAGAATGAGGAGGACCATGAATAATAATATTAAACACCAATGTGTGCATATTTTGTTAGATTTAAGTGCCATTCTCTTAGTTACTATTCTCATTGTTGAGACAAAATACCCAGCACCCAAAGTTTAAAAAGGAAAGGCTTATGTCAGCTCACAGTTTGTAGAGGTTTCAGTCCATAGTTGGCTGGTTATAAGGGAGGGCACCTTATTAGAAGGCCATCACAGAGGAGAACAGTTCAAGACATGGCAAGAAGGCAGCAAGCAGCAAGCCTCCCTTTCCTTCTTATCCCTTCCAGACAACCCCACGTTTTGGGTGGCGACACCCACACCCAGGGTGGGTGGGGCTTCTGTCTTCAGTAAATCCATTTGGTCACACCCAGATCCCTGCTAATTCTAGTCAGTGGACTAATTCAGTACCACATACCTTAACCCCAGTATCACACACCCTAGATCTAGCCAGGTATGAAAAGCCCCACCTATGAGTGCGTGAAGTTTTGGGGAGAAATTGAGACACAGGCTGTAACATCCACTATCTTGAAATTATAATATTCAGAGTCCACTGCATGCATATTACATTAGAAATGTTACTCTCTGAGTATTATCATAACACTATGAAGTGGTCACAGTGTGGATAGTATAATTAGAGAGCACTCTATGGATTGTATATCAGTATCTGAGGGTAATGTCTGAGTATTATTGTACATGAGTACAGGAGGGCATGGCATGGATATTGTTAGTATTTAAGACCACAGGAAATATAACAGTATGACTGGTTGCTGTGTGGATATAAAATTAGTATTACAGGCTACACTATGGACATTCAATTACCACTAAAGGCCACAGTGTGGATATTTTACTAAGATCCAACATGGTGGAAAACATCCATAATCCAAACACTTGAGAAACTTAGGGAAGAGGACTTGAGTTCTAGGGCACCTAGACTACATCGTGAGATGCTGTCTCAAGAAAAAAAAAGGCTGCTATATAGATTTTATTTTCATCTTAGAAGTCCACAGTGTGGATATTACGGGCCACAGAATAAATAGTATATACTTAATAAAAGGCCATGCTGAGGATACTATCATAGGAGCCCTTCTCATTGTTGGTGGGAGTGCAGACTGGTGCAACCACTATGGAAATCAATATGGAGATACCTCAAAGAGCTGGGACTGGAGGTTCCATTTGACCCAGCCATCCCTCTGCTGGGTATCTTTCCAAAAGAATT
The DNA here is from genome assembly GCF_012274545.1 of Fukomys damarensis. Classification (NCBI taxonomy): domain Eukaryota; kingdom Metazoa; phylum Chordata; class Mammalia; order Rodentia; family Bathyergidae; genus Fukomys; species Fukomys damarensis. The sequence continues at coordinate 34,386,612 of NW_022900949.1, forward strand.
AAAAGAATCAAATCACAGAGATATATTTGCACCTATGTTTATAGCGACACAGTTTGTAATAGATAAAACTTGGAAAGAGCCTATTTGCCCATCACTTGGAAACTGGATAAAGAAGGTGTGGTTTTTCTATAAAATGGAATATTGCTCAGCCATAAAGAATGAGAAATTAGATTCATTCATAGGAAAATGGATACATATTGAGGATATACTCCTAAGTGAAATAAGTCACACATGTGTAAATACCGAAGTTTCTCTGGTGTGAATAAACTATAACAGTACATAAGATCTTAATGATATAATAGACAATGCGTGAAATAGGAAGAAAAGGGACTAAAGGTATAGGGGAAAATTGGAAGGGTAGGGGAAAGCTAATAAGGGAAAAGAAAAAAATATGAGGAAATGAAGTGGTTGTAAATGGGGAGGGGAGAAGGGGGTGAAGGGAGGGCAGGGACAAGGGGAAAAAATGAGAACCAAGACCTGTCATGTAAAGGTACAAGATCCCAATAATGAATGTACCTGTACTGTATACCTAAAATGTACCAGTAAACCCAATGAGGAAAAAAATGAAAATAAAATGAAAAGATCCTTTCCTTGGTCTTTACGTACAAGCACCTCTTCCTAGAACACAGGCTTCCTTTTAACTTTATCATGTGTCAGTCCGTTGACTGAGCTCTCCCCGCTCTGAAAATCACAAGTACTCAGTGACAGAGAACATTTTAGTATTGTTGCCACTGTGATGTAACATGAGTGCTTCTAGCTGTCTAGACAGGATCAAAGGGCTTGTCTAAGTTTGCTCCCACTCCTGGGATGGCATATTCCTTAGCAGGTCTGCTTCAGTTTAGTTATACACAAAATACCTTACTCCAAGAGCAAATATTATTGCTAAAACACCTCATTCTGTTCTTTACCCACATTAGGCCTTGGAAAAGGTCATTTATCATGACACACACGTGTGCGTGCACACATACACATGCACACATCCTATCTTTTCTGTGGCTTTCAGGCGCTGGTGACTCTGGGAGATTTTTCATGAACTGAGCTGTATGTCCAGAACCAGACAACATCTTATATCCCTTTTTATTGGGAGAAATTGACCTGCCCAGGCCTCTTCCTATGACAGTATGTTGTCTCTTTGTTTCACTCACACTGAATACCGAGATATTCCTCTGAAGTGAGCTGGAGGCCCTGGAAGTTCTGTGGTCGAGGGCACTTGCAGTTTCCGGCCGCTGCTTGCTCACGGTGGTACTACTTGTGCTTTACTGACCCGCTTCCGGGCCTGGTGTGTGGCGAACCCTTGCACACACCCTGTGGCTGCAGAGCGGCTGTCCTGGGGCTCGGCCGGAAGTCAGGACCTTGATGACGAGGGGAGCCCACTGGCAGAGTATGGGCTTCCCCTTCCATGGGCAAGGCCCTGCAGCAAAGAGAGAAACCTGAGCTAAGGCAGTGAATGCTGGCACCTTCCAGCCTGTGCCTGAGGACACTGTGCCCATCCCTTCCTTTCCTAGTTTTCCTTCAACTTGGATTAAGTGGGGAAGTGAGATGCATGTTCTACTCTATGAGAAAAGAGAGTGTGAGTCTTGTGTGCTGAGAACAGGGTTGTTTGTGCCCCCCAGAACAGAACCCTCCCAAGGGGCCCGACCCCCAGACACGCACCATCCTGTCACCATCCTGTCCTCTGCTCCATCTCATGTCCTTCTCTGCGGCTGCGCCCACGAGTTCAGGACACCCTGCCCTGGAACTTCATCATCTTTCTCTCTTGCAACCGTCCCGTAGCATTGTCAAGGAAAGGGCTTTTGTACAAACAGCACCCACAAGTCCTTCCCCCTTTTGAGCACCTATGAATTCTGTAGTTTCTGGTCCCCCGGTCACTTTTGCTGCTCACCAGGATTTGTTATTTGTTCAAGGCAGGTGGGAGAGAACAAGGCCAGGACAATGGGAAGAAACCCAGCGGGTCCATGCGTGGCTTCTAGGAGGGCTGCGACAGGGGCCTGCTGCACCACGGCACCCACCATCCCCTCCCCTGGCCTTCCTGTATAGGTCCTGTCCTGTCTCAGATGACATCAAGATTTCCACGGACCATCTGATGGACATCCATGGGTGCAGCCCCCAACCCTGATCCATTTTCAGGGTTGGGCGGGGCATCTGCCCTAGTCCTGGTCACCAACAGGTTCGTGTCTCTGTCTCCCCTTAGCCGTTGCTGCTGGAGAAGCAGAGTCCTCATCCAGCAGCACGAAGGTGCCAAAGAACTCAAAGAGAACCTGGACCACTGCAAAGGCATCATGTTTGACATCCTGGCGGCCCACCTCAGCGAGGAGAGCCTGGCAGACTCTGAGTACTTCATGAAGGTGAAGTCAGCCCTCATCATCTAGCAGTGGGAGCTGGAAAACAAAATCCACCTGGGGAAAGAGCAGCTGAAGTGCCTGCTGGACAGCCTGAAGCCCGAAACAGGCAAGTAAGTGGCCAGTCAGCCTGCAGAGGCAGCCATGGCCTTGGAGCTCCATCCCCGTGCGTGGGATCCCTTAATGAACCTTTCAGTTTCCCTTTGGAATGGAGCAGTTTCCCTTACACAGGACGCTACACACTCCACGAGATGCCAGGCACTGGATGGTGTGGTCCCCATGGACCCACTACGCCAGGGCTGTGGGACACACAGACTGTCACTGTCAGCAGTAGGGCGGCTGTTCCTCCATTTTCCGAAGCCAAACCAGACACATGGGAAGACACCGAGAACATCCTCAGGATGCATGAGAGGGGCCTCCCTGGTGTCCATCTTCCCTTGGGATCCATCTGGGCATGGGCTACTCGATTTTGTCCTTGCCGGACGCTCAGTGTGAGTGTCCATCGTCTCTACCCTATAATCACGTTCCCTGACCCAGCAAAGTCATGATGACAATGATAACTGATTAACATGTAGGAAAGGCAAATGGCTTCCTAATGGTGGAAAACCAGCTGGGCAGTGGACAGCCTATGTATCGGGTATACTCACTCTGTGATTAAAAGCTCCACTTAAAGAAATGCTGTGCATGCCTTCGAACTCATGCACATGACAGACGAATGACCGTGGTTCTCACCTGGCATCAGAGGTCAAACGAGGTTATTCAGCCAAGCAAGAGTACATTGTTACATGTGTTCAGGGCTAATATACTTGTTGGTTAGTTCTTTACTAAGACTGATGGAGTATTTTTCTAGTTTCATGTGCCCCAGAATATTAATCTTGTGCACATACGGTCATTCTTGATCATTGGTTGTTGTTGCTGTTTTGTTTTTTTTTTTCTGTTTTGCCACACATTTTTCCCCAAGCATTAAGGGTCACATTCCCTTTACTGTAAGAGCTTTCTTCTGCCTTTTCAGGGGCCCTGTGGACTCTCTTAACTCTTAAACTTGACGTTTTTCTGCTGCAGAGTTTAGAGATTCTGTGCCTTTTGCGGGGCTTGAAACGGCAGGACTCTAAAGAGAGACACTGACGCATTAACACCATCATGCTGCGGTTTCCATTGGCAATCAGAGACTGAGAGGAAGTATTTGCAGACGTGTATCTGACAAAGGATTTCTACCCAGAATGCATGAAGGCCTCTGAAGACCCACCAGTATGAAAATGAGCAGCCCAGCTAAAAAGAGGGCAACAGACTTCAACAGTTCACCAAAGAAGATATACACACACAAATAAGCACAGGTAACGATGTCCAGCTGCTGACGACGTTGTTATGACCTGCTGATTTTTACCTAATAATTGTAGGTCATGTGCGTTGTTGGAAAAAAGTTCATCTTACTAGAGCCATGGTTAATGGCTTTAGTCATCCCTGAGGTAACTGGATTGTATGTAATATTTGTTCCTCATTTCTCTCACTCCCATAAGCAGCATTCTAGCAGGTGTGATGAAGTTTTCCGTCAGCAATAACCACTGCCTCCCTAAAACATGTATACACACACACACACACACACACACACACACACACACACGCGCACATACACTTCCTGAGCCTGACACAGAGGTACTGCATGGATGTGAAGGCTTTTCCTACAGCCCAGTCCGATCCGGCACCTTCATTCCCTCAGGTGATGATGCCCACTCTTGGCAGCCACCCAGGGCTCACAGGACAAGTGCCTTTCAGAGGTCCTCCTGCCTGCTCAGGTGAGCTGTTCCTCACTTAAAATGTGTGACTCTGTGGCAGCAGCTCCCCCCTCCTTTCCCCCTGGTAGCCCCTTGCTGGGAACATGGGCTGCTGGCTGTCCACAGACCTCACTAGTGTGGGAGCCCACTGGCATTTGACATTGGAAAAGTAACTTCTACCATTGAGGCATTGACACAATCTATGACTCTATTTGGCTTTTCTGAGATGAGGGTCTCAGCTATGCAGATGAGATTGACCTGGAGCTCTCTGTGTAATCCAGGCTGAGCTCACTGTGTAATCCAGGCTGGGTTTATGGGATTACGGGTGTCGACCTGAAGCTCACTGTAATCCAGACTAGTTTTATGGGATTATGGGCGTGCACCACCACGCCCGGCAAACAATACCACTGGACTCGTCAGGTTGAGTGGGGCCTTCGCCTTTACATCAGCGGCCGTGATCCGGGTCTCACCTTTTCCATCAGGCTTTTGAAAGAACCACCTCAGTTCAAACCCATTGCCATTGGCCCCAACCCCCTTCTTTAAGAATGTTGCTTTTTTAAAGATAAACTGGGCCTGGTGGATGATAGCATTAGAAGGGTTGAGGAAAGCCTCGAACAAAGGCAGAAGCAACGGGAAAAGGACGAATCTTGGTATCAAAATTGGTTTTCCCCTTGCCCCGCTTGCCCCTGGAGATTGTTAAGTTAAAGATTGCATAGGGTTAATTGTTGATGTACGCCTTCCCACTTACCCCTCCCCACATTTGGTAAAATACTGATTGCTGTATGCTGATAAATGCTTTGTCCCTTTATGGTTAAATGCTTGAGTGACTCATGTGATTGGTAGAAGATTTGTTTGAACTGTCCAATAAGCTTGCTGAACCTTCCCCCTGGGATAACAGTATATAATCGTTTTGCTGAGCCAATAAAGAGCCTTTGATCAGAAATCAGACTTGGGCCATGTGCTCTAACTTCTTAAAGAATTTCCTTCACAGACATTCAAGATCGGATCGGCCTCTGATGACCCACGAATAAGAGGCGGCTCTCACCTCCTATTCCCCACTGGACGGGGTCCCCCCAGAGAGCCGCACACGAGTAACTTATTTTATTTATAATTTAGACACATTTTTTTGACCCATGAGTCTTTCCCATCAAATCCAGTAGTGTGATTGCTTTAATAATACATGTGTAAAATGCAAATAATCAAATCTGTGTGCCAGCCTTTACGTGTCTTTCTGGACTCTGTCATATACTGTAGGTATATAGTACCTTTTTTTTTTTTATCCTGGGGATCAAACTCAGGCCATTGCACTTGCAAGGCAGGTGGCAGAACCACTGAGAACCACTGAGCTAAATCCCCGGCTTGGACTCTGCTTATACTTAGCAATGTGCAGAGTTCTGGTGTCCTTTTAACCGAGCACACATCACCACGACCTTCCATCTGGCTTTCCATTTGCCTCTGTATTGTCTGATTCCCAGGGAATGACACACTCCAATGTTTTCCACGTACATAAGACAGTACACAGATGTATTATTGCTATTTATACAAATATGGTGCCACCAGTTGGCCCTGGGCATTCAGAGGGGGTGACTGATTCTTGTCTCTGTCACAGCAAAGCTGCGGTAGTCGGCAGAGGGCAGACTGGGCCTTCTCTCACTTGGGATGTGTATAGCCTGTATCCTGCAGCACATTGTTTTAAATGTATATATATTTCATGCTTGACACTTTCTACTTACTGATCAACAAAGCATCCTGCTTGATTGTGTGTGTGTGCGTGTGTGTGTGTGTGTGTGTGTGTGTGTGTGTGTGATATCAGGGATCAAACTCAGGTCCTTGTGCTTGCCAGGCAGGCAGCAACACCACTGAGCTAAATCCCTGGCCCATCGTGCTTGATTTTAATGAAATAAATACTGTATCCTCAAGTGAAAAGAATGATTCCCTACATTGCAGCTTTTTAAAGAAAATCAGGATATCAGGGCGGGGAGTGTCACTTAGTGGTAGAGCACGTGAATGCAAGGCCCTAGGTTCAATGCCTCCTACAAAAACATGGAGGGAAGAAAGACATTTCAGGGTATGTTCAGAATGTGTCAGACCACTAAACCATTTTGAGTAAGCTCTGATACTCATCAACTACTTGTAATTTGCAAGTGGGCTAAAAGCCAATCAGTTCGCTGTTTCAACAGTCAGAGACACAGGGTGTATCTGTTAGCTACTGTCTCAAAAAGGCCGTGTAACAAAAAGCTAAAACCTCACAGCAGTGTGCAGTCTGGAGTACCGACTTACCTCTGGAGTTTGCAGATTAGTGGCTGATCCAGGAAGGGCTCTGGGCCACGTGCCTCTCACCTTCCTCCTGGAGCACGAGTCCGTCCTGAGCCATGTCCCTGGTGAGGCACCAAAAACCTAGTCATAAAGCGGTTGTTGTGGCTTTGGTCACTTCATACCTGCTAACTTTCCATGGCCAAAGCATAGCATGGGGCCAAACCGAGTCACAGGGAGCGAGCGGATTGGGCTCCACCTGCTCATGGGAAGGAACTGTGGGGACACAGGCCCGAGAGTGGACACAGGGAGGAGTGAGATTAGGGCTGTTCTTGGGTTCCACTACCACTGCAGTGTCTACTAACGCACTCACTCAAGTACTCCGAAAGCACCAAGCCAACTTGGCCGGTGCAAAGCCACCCCTGTCACTTCCTAGCTGTGTGGCCCTGAGCAAGTGAGCTGGCCTCTCTGGGCCCCATGTCCTCTCCTGTCATAGCAGATGAGCTGCTATGTGGCGAGTGTGTGACTGAGCCAGGTCTGGGTCACCGAAATGGTGCACATGCGCTGGTGGGGCAGTACCTGTGCCTCCAGGGTGAGCTCCCAGACCACAGGGATGCTGCTGCCAGAGGAAGGGCTGGAGAGGGTGGAGGGAAATTTCTGCATCTCTGGTATTTGTTTTCTACTTTAAACGATTATTTAAGCCAGGCATGGTGGGGTATGTCTGTAATCCCAGCACTCAGGAGGCTGAGGCAGGAGGATTGTGTAAGGTCAGACTGAGGCATGATTGAGACCACCGAGGGAGGCAAAGTCTAAGCAACATGCGGTGACTTTATTGCCATTTGGGTGCAGATGGGCCAAGGGTGAGAAAGCCGTTGGCACTGAGAGGAGTATGCTCGTGGTTATATGGGGCATTTTAGGTAGAGGAGGGAGCATTTCTCAAGAGGGTGGAACATTTTAGAGTTCCACGGGTGATTGACCTGGGGCTGGCAGATAAACAGGGCAGAGAGAGCGGCAGGGCGGCTTGTTATCTCTGTGCTCCTGCGGATTCCGGCAGTAGGTCTGCTTGGGTGGGGGTCCAACTGGGGGGCCCTGTCAGATTGCTACAAGTTCAAGGCCAGCTTGAGCTACAGAGTGGTTTCAAGGCCAGCCTGAACTACATGGTGAGATGCTGTCTGAAAAAAACTCATTGAATTAACACTGTAGTACAGTTAGAAACACTGTTGCTGAGGGATTCCCTCCCTTCCAACCATTTAATTCTCCCCGGCATGGCCATTTCTCCTTCCGTCCTCTAAGAGAGGTACAAAACAAAGTAACAAAACCCCAGGAGATCTCTGATGCTCTAGGCCAGAGCACCCTGGCCTTCAGTCTCTTTCACTCTACTCCAGCCTCATTAAAGTTTTCTAAATATGTGCTACCTGTCATGGATGAATTAGGGTCAGAGTGAATTCTGGGACAAGCTTGCATGTTGGGAGCTGCAGAGAAGGTACCGCATCCAGTCAGGCGTTCGCGTCAATAATACCTACAGCTTAAGGGGAGGCCCCATCCCAGAGGCGCGGATTTTTCACATTCCAAAAGCCCGATTTCTCGGGGGCCGTTGGTGCTCTTGTGCGCAGGGATCTGTGCGTGCTGCTCTAGCTTTTCCGTCACCCTGGCATCGCTTCTGTCTGTACCATGTCTTTTGTTGGCATCAACTTGCCTGGAGCACAGCTTCCTGCGATCTTCAATAAATGTAGGGGTGAGGGGAAAAAATGAGAACCAAGACCTGTCATGTAGAGGTACAAGATCCCAACGATGAATGTAACTGTACTGTATCCCTAAAATGTACCAATAAACTCAATTAAAGCTGAAAAAAAAATAAATGGAGCTGCTTGCTACTGGGTGTACAGTTGAGGGTTCTTTGCTCGCTGTGCATGAGAACCTGGCCTGTACGGCCTGTTACGTGGTGACATTTTAGAAGGCCTGAAGTCTGAGACGCATCTCCCTGAGCTGCACTCGAGGTGCGCACAGAGAACCCTGGGCCACCTCTTCTCAGGGCTCTGAGACAAAACTCATTTCCTCCCAACTTTTCAGGGCTGCTGCTTCCTGGTCTCCCGCTTCTTTCTCCAACCTCCGAGCCCCCAGCTTAGCCGTCCCTGTAATCCCTGTCCCAGCCTCCCAACCCCTTCACCACCGTAGATCCTCCTGACTCCTCCTGCAGGCCCACCCATCCCGAGGGATCAGGGCCCCGTCTCAGCATCCTGCGTCCATCACACCCCCAGAGGCTCTACAGCCGGGGGAGCCTCGTACCCACAGCACCCTCCTTCCCCTCCTCGCTTCCTCCGTTCATCCCTTCCCTCACTTCTCTCTTTCTCCTCCCAGTTCTCCAACTTTTGCTCTTTTGGGAAGATGGGACTGCACTCTTCACACGTCTTAGAAATCTCCTCTTTGCCTAGCAAAAGCGTGAACTTTTTTTTATTACGCTTCAGGATGATGTGCGGGCGCTGTGTAACATGGCAGTGTAAGAATACAGAATGCTGCCCTCGGTATATTACCGAACGGAATTTTAAGATGCTGCTGTTGTCGGAGGTGTGATCTCACGTCGTGCGCTTGGTAGTGAAATCTCCATGCATCTCTCCACTCACCTCTTAGAAGGGATTCCTCCCTGTGGAATGGCTGGCAAATAGGACTGTCCTGGGATGTTGCTGCCCGTATGACACGTAGGGCTAAGGAGAACCTAGCCCGGGCCTTTGGGCTTTTTGGCAGCTCTGTTTTGGCGGAAGGTCCTTCTCAAGCTCCTGTCCCCATCCTGAGCAGGCTACTTTCTGACGACTGAGGGACCCACCCCACGGGTTGCCTTGTTCCCCATGTAGCCCTGCTTCCAGTAAGAGTGGTTCAAGGCCCAACCGGAAGGGGTCATTTGCCCCGAGTTAAACGGCATCTGGCTTAGTGTGCTGGTGTCCTGTGGCCTTTCACAGGGAAACCACATCCGGATGGCTACTACTTGTGCTCATCCTCCCATTGATCCAGGGCCATTGTTTTGTTTTGCCTCCTAGAACTCCACCTACGGTGGGTTAGACCCTGTTCTTGAAGGTCAAAAAATAAAGTGAGAGGAAACTGGCCAGAGGCACTCGGATGGATCTCAATAGGGGAACATGCTGTACCCAGAGGCTGCCAGGGAGGCAGGATGCACCGTGAGGGCCAGGGCCAACACGGAGGACTGGTGGCATCTCCTCGCTGAGCTGGCAGCTCAGCCCTGGGTGGGTGGGGGAAGGGTGGAATGAGGTGACCGTTGAAACTGCCACACATTGGCTTGGCACCAAGAACCAGGCCTACCCTGTGGGTGAGAGCTCCTGGCTCCTGGACCAAGACGCCAGTGAGAAGAGAGGTGAGGACCCTGCAGGCAGCCCTGTCTGTCAGCCCTGGTGGCCCAGGGAGCAGGCCATCACCCTGCCCTGTCACCAGGTCCCACGCACAGCACTCTGGTGAGTGCAAGCTCTGTCCTTCGTATTCATGAACCTTTTTTACTGTGGTGAAATCACCCATAGAATCAAGTGTGCCTTTCTAACCAGTCTTCATGCAAAGCTCAGTGACAACTAGTGTGTTCACACGGATATGTGACCGTCATCACCATCCATCTCCAGACTTTCTCACTGTCCCTGTGGGAAACTCTGTAGCTATGAACTGCCACCTGTCCCCTGGCTCTGGGTGCTACCTGCTCCTGCCTGTCGCTGGAGTTACCTCTCTATGGACCCCAGAAGTGGAAGCATCCAGGACTGGACCTTTTCTCCCTAGCGTCTCTCACTGAATGGAATGTGTTCTTCATTAGCTGTAGATTGGGACTGAAAGGATGTTCACCCCGCCTGTGTCTCCGTCCGCTGTCCCACACCCCAGTGGTGACATTGATTGTCTACATATGCAGACACTTTGCATCGTGTGCGCTTTGTATAAACCTGTGTCATATATCCTCTCCTTAATTTGCACAGAAGTGGACCCATTTCTACACAGTCTTCTCCAGCTGATACTTTTATGTAGCAGATTTCTTGGAAATATGTATCCTCCACCCACCCCTTTGCCCCTCTCTCCCTCTAAAGTCTCTTCATATCTCCTTTGTTTCTCTCTCTCTCCCTCAGTCCACCTTTCCAGTCTCTCCCTCCCCTCCTTCCCTCTCCCTCTCCCTCTCCCTCTCC
>NW_022900949.1:34397198-34442064 GCF_012274545.1 Fukomys damarensis
CCCTCCTTCCCTCTCCCTCTCCCTCTCCCTCTCCCTCTCCCTCTCCCTCTGGTCCTGCATGTGCCACTGTCTCTGTCTCTGTGGGTCTCTCTCCGTCTCCGAGTCTGTCTCTGTGTCTCCATCTTTCTCAGCCTCTTCAGTGGAAACCTTACTCGTGAGTGTAAATAAATGGTCGCAAAGATACACTGTAAAGGGGGCAAGGCCTTGTCACCCCAGACCTCAGTGCCCTTCACAGAGACCCCTCAGGCTGCTAGGTGCTGTCCTTCCAGATGTTTCCATGCATATGCCCAAGCATGCAAACTGACGGAGATTCCTGTTTACTCAGCCGGGCATCAAATGCATGACGTGTTGGAACTCCCTAAGCCCTCGAGTAGAGTAATGGATCTTTCTTCCTCACTGTGAGCAAGGGTGCCCGTATTGCATGTTTATAGGTATCTGTGAACATGTGCTTCCGTGTGTGTGTGTGTGTCTGTGTATGTGTCTGTGTGTGTGTGTGTGTCTGTCTGTCTGTCTCCTGTGCTCTAATCTAAATGATTCCAACCTCCTTTCTCTGTCCCACTGCTGCCCCCTCCATGCCACTCTCTGCCTCTCTGTTCTACAGCTTAGTCCTCTGCCCTTGCCGTAGACCGCCTCAGCATGGAGGGGCCTAGTGACTCCTCTTCACAAAGCATATTCTGAAATCCAAAACAATGACCAGGACTCCACTTATTTTGAAGTACAGCTATATTGTTTTAATTTTTTGAACTTAGCATTTATGCTCACATTCTCTGCAGCCCCATGAGCCTCTCTGCCCTCCTAATTGGGGTCTCCTTTCCACCACTGCCCTGATATCAGCCCTCTCTCCCTCAGGCCTCCCCTCCTGCTGCTAAGGAGCCCTGTGTTTGGGAAACGTCTTCCTCTGTGGGGTTTCTGCAGGAGGACAGGGGTAGAGCTGCCTTAGACACTGCAGATTGGAGGGGAGCACATAGTGACTTCTCTGAGAGGCTGGGACAGCACCTATTTCGCCTTCCGTTAGACACGGAGTCTGCACTCCTGATCTAGCCCAGCCCTGAGATATCTGAGGGAACCCGTGACTTTTGTTCACTTCCATGCCCTTCCAAACACTGTTTTCAGGAATGCAGGTTAGCATAGAAGGGTGGAGTTAATTGCTTGAGCCCCTGCGCAGCACAGGGAGGCCCCTTCTCCAAGTACCCCAGCGGAAACAGGAAGTGTCCTGGTTCCTATGCAGTGAAATCTGCCTCTTGCGCAACAAATCCAATTATGCACATTTCAGTGTTTCCAGCAGTACAGGGGCTCCAGCAGCAGCCTCAAGGGCAGCGCCTAGTGTGATCTCAACAGAAATGCTCACAGTCACTTAAACCCTCTCAAGGTGACAGAGTGCCACTTGCATTGTCCCTTCCTTATAATTTGTTCAGGATGATCTGGCCCATGAGAGGACTGCTTATGAATATACACCTGCTGGGATGGCTCTGGCCATCAACGTGCTTCTTGACGTCACCTGCAGCAGCCCTGCTCCTGCCCTCATCTTAGGAGCCACATCTCTCCCTGTGATACACTCCAGCCCCCTCCGCGCTCTGGGATGGATGTCTGGGGCTGCTCCTGCCTCTCACTTTCTTCACTGCCCCACCCTGGGAGCCACCCAGCAGTCAGGACGGGTCACACACCCGCAGTGATGGCCCCTTCTCCCATTTCTAGCACTCAAGATTCCTTCTTTTGGTGCAGTTAGGGCGCTTTTCCTCCAAAGGACCTCTGCTGTCCGCGTGGCATCCTCTCGGCACCTTCTCTCTTGCAGCACTTGTTTATCGTCTTTAAAGCGGGGCACGTGAGCTGCTCGTCCACACCCGGGAAGGTTTGTGCACACAAGAGCAGCTCTGCACCAGGTTTCCCTCTCCATCTCCTCTCCCCACCTACTGAGGACACCACTGCGTTGCATTCGGGCCCCCGCTACACCTCCCTCGAGCTTGATGACCTCGTAAAGAGCCTGTCTCTAAGTACAGTCTGATTCTAAAAGTCTGGGGCTGTGACGCTGATCTGTCTCTTTGGTGGACACCGTGCAACCCATAGGCTGAGATAAAAGGTTGCGTGGAAAACGCAGACAGGAAGGAGGGGGTGAGATGGGGGGGGACTCACCCCACCGTGGATGTCAGTGGTGCCTGAAGAGGCAGGCAGGGAAAGAGCAGCAAGGGAGTATTCCCAGGAAGGAGGCAAGGAGCCACTTAGCACATCCCAGAACGTTCTCACAGAGGAAGGGAGCAAGACATGGAGGGAGGAACAAGGAAGAGGAGGGAAAGGGGATGAAAGGCGAATTCAGATGTTTCATGTGCACCAACCAAGGCTGCATAAGGAATGGAAACCTTATTTACTGCAAACATGTACAAGAAAGGGCGGGGTGATGAAAGAAAGAGGTGGGTGATGGAAGGAGGGGTGGAAAGGATAAAAAAGAATGAAGGTGTTTGTGTACACGGACCCGCTCCCCACGACGAATGTAAACAGCGTGTCCTATGACCACACACCAACGAAACGATCGGAAAAAAGGGCTGGGGATTTAGCTGACTGTACGGACCCTGGATTCAGTTTTCTCCGTCTCCTTTTCCAGTGATACTTTTCCACTCTGGTATACTTATGCGTGGCATCAAGTTTCCCATCTTAACCATTCTGGAGGGTGTAGATGAGGAGCACTCAGCATATTTCACCGTTCCCATCCATTCTAGAAGGAGTTCATGCTCCCCAGCCGAAGCTCCGTCTCCACTTACTCCCGTTCACTCTCCCCCCAGCTCCTGACTTGCACTTTCTGCTTTCTGTTCCTAGGAAACCCGCCTCCTGTAGGGCCTTGTATCCGCCCAAGGCGCAGTATTGGCCCCTGTGGCGGGCTTAGCTCACTCAGCGTGATGCCTTCCAGGTTCACACAGGCTGTAGCACCGGCAGAGTTTTCTCCCTTCGTGTGCCACCTAGTGGCCACACGTGTTTATCTGCCTGTCCCTCAGTGGACATCCGGGTCGTTTCCCCTCTGAATTGCTGTGCACAATGCCATGATCACGGCTACGGAAATAGGCACTCAAGACCCAGCCTGGACCTCTTTTGTGCGCATGCCCACATGTAGCACTGACGAATCGCTTGGCATTCAAGCCAAGATGAGGCAAGGACCCAAGGGTTCTATATTTTGCCATCTGCTTCTATCACTCAGGCCTCATTTTTCAAGGGCACAAAAAAGGTCATGGGTAGGCATTCTTCTAATTGAGCGGGAGTTGTCTGCTTGTCGACTCTGCCTCTGTAGTACTGCAGATGGGACCTAGGGCCTAGTGACACCTCCAGCCACCGTTGGTTCTCTTGGTGTGAGTAAATCCCCTTGAGTACAGGGAGAGGCAGGAAGCACCACGTGAGTCTGCATTGCCCTTCATGTCTGTGTCACTCCCTGAACTCGCATGCCCTGTGACCTGTTTGTGCTCTTTCTCCTCAGCAGGAATGTGGGGGTCATGAGTTTACGTCTGTCACTAGACACCCAGGTTCAAACGTATTAATGTCCACACCACCTTGATACAAAGGCCTGTGTTATGCAAAACACAGGATCAAGCCGAAGCGAATATTTATGGGAGTTCAAGATTTTTTCAGCCCTATTTACTACCTCAGATTTTACCTAACAGTACTTCTCTTCTTGTAGGTGCTTCATCATTTTTCATTGGTCTTTTCTTGCTGGTCGGACATTTCTCCCTCCCTGTTGAAGGCTTTCTGTTCTCTGAAGACTATTTATTCCATCTTGCAAAGGTGGAAAATGACCCTCGACACCTGTTGGTAAGTGCTTATATCAGTTACATGTGGTTTTCTTACTTGGCCTTTGCGAAGGACATGTCCCTACCCCACTGGTTTCAGACAGAGACAGCACCACATTCACCCAAGCTCGCACATTTTCCTGGCGACTATAGCGTTCTCCTTCCTCGCGCCCTCTCTCCATCCAAGCTCCCTGATCCTGCGGCTCGTTCCCTCAGATCTCCTTTGGCAAGGAAGCTCTCTGGACAGTGAATTCTCAAAATTGCCCATCGCTTCCATGCCTGTCTCACAAAGCGACTTTCACGGCAGACAGCTGCCTTCCCCAAATGAGAAAGCACACGCCATGGAAACCTGGGCCTCTGTGGGGCCTGGCTGGAGACAGCAGACTGCGCGGGAAGGAGACAGACTTTGAGGGCCCTAGAATTTTTGCCTGGGCAGAGCCCACATTGCCCACATGCCTGGGCAGGCATTACTACCTCCTCCTGGGAATCAACACCGGGGGTGGCCCTGCAACCTTAAATTTGTTGCCACCCCTGAGGCTGCCATGCATTTGAATTGACAGAGGAGTCAAATCACCGAGTTCACAGTGTAAATGCGAAGTGTGGGTTTCCTTTGTATATTTGATGCACATGAAATACATCAGGATTGCTCAAATTTGCACGCAAGAGAAGCCAATCCCTATAAGTCGAATTTTGAGCAGGCAATGCATGAAAAGATCTAATGATTTGTGACATATACAGACCTTCGAGGTCACAGTCATTGTGCCTTTAAAGTATGGGCACTTTTCATTACAAAGCGTTGTAGATAGGGCTGATAGTTTATCTCAGTGGTAGAGCACCCCCTAGCATGAGTGAAGTTGCGGGTTCAAGCCCCACCACTGTCAAACAAATCCTGGAAATATATGTATATAAGAATGAAAATCTCCACTCTATCAAGTTGGTCTTGGAATCACTTATTTTCTGTACACCTTTTAAATCTTTAAAATAGCATGTTCATATCTATTTGTACATATAAAGAAAATCAGCTATCTCTTCTTTAACATATATCGCTTCATATGTTTTATTATTCATTTCGGATCTTAGATTTTATTCATTCTGGGTATTTTTTTGTTTTGTTTTGTTTTTCCCTACAGTTCAGATGTATGAACTCTTTCTTGGAATTGGCCATGTAATATTCCACTGCAGTCTTAGTGAGTCTCTATTTTATTTGAACATCCCTCCATAAACATTTTGGCTATTTCCATTTTTTCCATTGCAAATGGCACTGAAATGAACATCACTGCATATGTTTCCACAAACTCTTCTTTTAGGATGAATTCTCAAGATTGGAATTCATACTTGCAAGCATAAGATCCTGAGTTTGATTCCTGGCACCAGAAAAAAAAAAAGATTGGAATTCATAGACACGATCTATGACTATTTCCACTTGTGAAAGCTACGGCCACCCTGCCGTCCAAAATCTCCTACGAAGTCATACTCCTGCCATCATCATGGACGCCTGGGCTGTTTTTCCTTCTCCTCTCTTCACCTTTCCTTTTCTTTCCTCTCTTCTGTTCCTCTTTTCTCCCTTCCTTCCCTTCATCCTTCCTTTCCTCCCTGCCTTCCTTGCTCTCCCCCTTTCTCTTCCATTCTTTATTTTGGGGGCCAGGTTCTCGGGAAGTACTCCAGGCCAGCTGTGTATCACTCTTTTGCCCAGGCTGGCCTTGAACTCTAGATCCACTCTCCTCAGCCTCCTGACTGCTAGGATTACAGGTGTCCCACCACATACAGCTGCTAAGCCCTTTTTATTCACGCTTAAAATATTTAGGACAGTACTAGGAATGGAGAACATTTAAATGTGACTTTCATGTGTATTTACCTCTCTCTAACCATGACTCATGCTCTGTTTTTTCTCCTTCCTTGGTGTTCCTGCCTTGACTTCCTGCCTCTTCAACCTCCTCTGCAGTTTTCCTGGAGTGAAGCAACACATCTGTGCCCTGATTGCCTTCCTGTCTAGTTCTGTGGCCTGGGTATTGGGTATCACCCTAGTGAGCAGCATATCCTGGCGAGTGTGGGAACTGGACAGCCAGGTTGTTCCCCTTGCCTTCATTGGCCTTTGGAATGCTAGATATTATGTCAGGCGAAATAACTCTGGCACAGTGGTTGATATGCCAGTGCAGACCAGCATCCACAGCGGGTGGACCCAGGCAACTGAGCTTCAATATGCAAAAGATCTAATGGTGTTGGTAAATTTCACTCAGCCAGCGGCTCTGATTCTCAGCACAGTGGCCTTCTTAGTCAGCAGACTGGAGCCCACCTATCCAGAATTCCTGCGACTCTATTACAGAAGCTCAGCCCTCCTTCTTTTCCTCAGCTCTGGCTGTGTGGCTCTGGCTGTGAGCTGGAACTATGCCATGGATATGTATGGCCATAGTACCCTTGACTTCCCAGGAGAGTTTGCTGTGGACAAAGAGGCTGTGACCAAAAAGCACTTCTCCTATGTGTTTCCGCTAGGGATCGTCACTGCCACTCTGTCCCTCCTCAGTGGCATCCTAAGCTTTGGGGTCCTGAGCTTCACACAGCCCAAGGACCAAGTAAGGAAAGCTGAGGGCCGAGAGCTGGGATGCGTGGCAAGGCCTGAGCACAGGGTGCTTGAGGAAATCGCCACCTCGTTGGCATGCTGAGGCGACTATGTTCTCACTGCAAATAAACTCCGTACCTTTGACTGCTCAGCATGTTTCTCAAGGTCCTGGCCTCCCTCATCCTGTCAGTTCATTTCTTCTTTGTTGGAAGGGTTTCATTCCTGGAAATCTGCTGCCCCGCACTTCCTGTTCACAGGCTGCCAAAATGCACAGGCAGGGAAGTGTGCCGGTTGGTGTGTGCCAGCTCAAAGCAGTGACAAAGCCGAAATCCAGGCTGGCCCCGTGTGAGGAAATGGGCTCCCCTGTGCACACAGAGAATACCCGTTCTCAGAGCTTTGAGGTCCATCCCCGGTCCTGAAAAACAACAACAGCAGCAACCTTACTGAATTATATATTCTGAGTATGTTCAATCCTATCAATTAAATTTTAATGACTGTTTATTAATAAAGAAATAGGCCAATGGGATAGAGTGCCTGGAAACAAACCTAACAATATGGGACAGAAAATTCTCAGCAGTGTGCAGTGTACATACTTATATCATGTTTTAGTTTGCAGATCCACAGCTGACCCCAGTCCTGTACCGCATCCATCTATCCTTCCTCCTGGTGAGGAGTCTGGGTTGGGCAATGTCCTTAGCTGTTGAAACGGACACACCAAGCCCAGTCATAAAGCTCTGTGTCCTGCCTTCAGTCATTTCACACCTGCTAATCTTCCATGGAAAAAGCTTAGCATAAAGGGAGCAGATCAGGCTCCACCTGCCCAGGGGAAGGAACTGTGGGGACACACGTGAGAAAGTGACTGCAGAGAGATCTGAGATTAGGGCTGTTCGTGGGTTCCACTACCACAGCAATGTCTACGAATATAAGAGGCACTCAGAGCTCCAAAAGCACAGAGCCAACTTGCCCAGTGCAAAGCCCCTCCGTCACTTCCTAGCTGTGTGGCCCTGAGCAAGCGAGCTGGCCTCTCTGGGCCGCATGTCCTCTCCTGTCAGAGAAGATGAGCTGTTATGGGGCGTGTGTGTGACTGAGCCTGAAAGCCAGATCTGGATCACAGAAGTGCTGTGCATGCTGTGATGATGGCGGCCACCTGTGCATGCAGGGATGGGCTCCTGAACCCCAGTGGATGCTGACATCGGAGACAGGGCTGGAGGAAGTGGAGGGAAGTTTCTGGGATTTTGATAATTTTTCTACAGTGAAAGGGAGCCAAAAGAAAGTTGCAACAGCTGTCCATGAGGGCATTCGAGTAAGTGGCTAGAAGCCAGGTGCAAGAGATCCAATCCCATATGATTCGAGGTACGGGGTCCCTAGAGGAGTCAATTCTAGAGATCAAAGGTGGTGAGTGGCCAGGGGCTGGGGGCACGAAAGAATGGGGACGTGGCAGCTCACAGAGTTAGAGCTGCAGGTGGACAATGAGAGGATGGTGTGGAGATGAATAGTCCTACTAGTCACACAGCCATGTGAGCATACTCAGTGCCCTGAACTACACATTAAAAAATGGATAAAAAGGCAAACGCTGTGCCAGCGGTGGAGACGCCGTAGAGCGTTTAATGACACAAACAGCCTGCTGCAACAAGCATGCCATGGGTTTGCCCCCATTGGGCTATGCTAATCAAGGAGGTGGAAATCACAGAACAAGAGGAAGTAAACGGATGGCACTAGATGATGAAAAGACCCCTCCTGTTTATGGACAGGCAGACTTAATATTGTTGTCATGGCCACATGACCAAAAGCAGTCTATAGATTTAATGAAATCTACGTAAAAATAATAAAAGTCTTTACAGACCTAGAGCACACAGTACTAAAATTCATATGGAAATACAAAGGGTCCAGAACAGCCAAAGCTATCCCGAACAGAGAGCAATGATATAGGTAGCACAAGATTAAGGTTTAAGATTTACTGCACTGCCATAGTAACAAAAACAGCATGGTACTGGCATATAAAT
Organism: Fukomys damarensis; assembly: GCF_012274545.1. NCBI lineage: Eukaryota > Metazoa > Chordata > Mammalia > Rodentia > Bathyergidae > Fukomys > Fukomys damarensis. Next base: position 34,405,526 of record NW_022900949.1, read on the forward strand.
AGACATACAGCAATGGAGTACCATAGAGTATACAGAAATAAACTCACGCAACTATAGCTCTCTAATTTTTGATGAAGAAACCAGGAGCATACATTGGAGAAGTGGCCTTTTTATCATGTGATGGTGGGAAAACAGGACATCCGTTTGTAGATGGTCTCTGTCTCACTCTGTACAAAGATCTGTTCAAAATAAATCAAAGACCTCGATATTAGACCTAAAACTTTGAAATTGCCAGTAAGAAATATAGGAAAAAACACTTAAATTCCTTGCCACATGCAAAGACTTCCTGAAACAGGCTCTAAGAGCCCAGGGAGTAATAGCAGGAATCAACAAATGGGACTGTATGACCCTACAACATTTGGCAGAGAAAAGAAAACAGTGAAGAGAGCCTCTCTCAGAATGTGAGAAATTGTTGTCAGCTACTCTTCTGACAAAGGGTTAATATCTACACTGTCTAAAGAACTCAAAACACCCCCACAAAAATGGTACAATCACTAAATGGACAAATGACTTGTCCTGACTCTTCTCAAGAGAAGAAACACAAGCAGCAGTTCATCCGATGGAAAGGGGCTCGTGGAAACATAGATCAAAACTACACTGAGATTCTACCTACCTCAAGTCAGAATGGCTCTCATCGAGAATACAAAATCCAATAAACTTCGGAGGGAACGAGGAGTAGAGAAAATGCTTCTACCCTTCGGGTGGGAATCTGAATGCACACAGGAAGTGTAAAAAGCCGTGTGGAGGTTCTGAATCGAACAAAACTAGAGCTGCATTTGATCCATTTTATCATTTCTCAGTATGTTCCTGAAGGAATTACCGTAATCATACAACAAAGATATGCACAATATCCATGTTTATTGCAGGCAAATCACAATAGCTGAGCTATGAAGTCATCCTCGGCTCATCAGCAGATGAATAGATAAGTAAAATGTGTCATATATATATATATTATATTGTGGAGTATTATTCAGCCATAAAGACAAAATCACATCATTTGCCAAGAGATGAAAAATGGAGGTAACAGCAGAAAAAAATTATGGCTCACAAGCACCATCATTTGGATCTATCCACACATTACCTGTCACTCATGGCTCACAGCCACCCCAACTCTACCTAGTCTATCACCGGTAGCGAATCAAAGGTGTAGGGTGCATTTGTCAGACAAGATCTTAAGCCCCAGTGTGTGCTTTGCAATCATTGCTTAAAACCACAGGAGCAGTCTTGTGAACGCTCAAGTGGCCCAAGAGCGACACACAGGTGTCCCTTTGGTGGTCATAGCAGGAAGTCACTTTCTTTTTGCTACTCTGAATTACCTAGGGAATGTTTAATGAGCTCTAAGAGAGAAACTTTAAAAAACACCAATTGTATTTACCCTGTACACATCCTCACGTTCCCCACCAAGCAAAACAAAGCCACAAAGGAGCCCTCTGACACCTTACTTCCACTCTGTGCTCCACAGAGTGCTCTTGCTCACAGGCTCCCACAGGCTGTCTACACTGCTTGTCCACATCCCCAGTGGCTGTCAGGTAGGAGCTGAGAAATCCTCCTCCCCCAGAATGACCACGGCACCCAGGGCCCACTTCTGCAAAAAAGAGCATGTTAGGGAGCCCCGCCAGGCCAGGCTGCAGCACCGCGCCAGAGCTCCTTGCATCTAGGCACACAGAGGACACAAGGCGATGTCTCCTCACTTGTGCTGACACTAAACTCCACTTCCAGTCTCACTCACACTCAGGCCTCTAGTGAGGCTGTGTCTGCACTGCTTGTACAGCCTGGCAGGGAAGACTTTCCTTTTTTAATGAGACCCTAGTACCTCCCATTACCATCTTCCCTAGCTTCTCTGACAGGGGCTCCCTAACCATGTTCTGTGCACATTTTTTCGCTCTCTCCTTAAGGCATCCAACTCCCCTGATCACATTTAGCAACAATTGGCACCATGGAGTTTGTTGATATATTCCCATAATTCAGCCCGTAGGAGGCTGAGGCAGGATGATCTCAAAGTTTGAGCCTAGCCTAGGCAACTTAATTACTTAGTAAGACCCAGTCATTTACTGACTAACTAACTAAATATCTGCCTGTGGTTGTCACAGTACAGAAGCTCTAGGGCCAATTGTCAGTACTATAAAAGGAGAGAGAGAGAGAGAGAGAGAGAGAGAGAGAGAGCATTGAAGGGAGAAAGGAAAGAAGGAAGGAAGGGAGGGAGGGAGGAAAGGAAGGTGTGCCATTTACTGAGCACTCACTGTGGAGCAAGCACTGTGCAATGATACAACACTCCACAAAGCCATCTTATTATCAGTGAGGGCGGTGAAGCTCTCAGAGGTTTAACAATTTGCCCAGGTCCTTCCCTTAACTATCCAGCAGCAGTGGCAGAATTTGAACCCAGCCCTGTCTGACTGTCAGACTGGCATGTCACGGCTGGGGTGCACTTGCTCAGCAGGTTTCAGAGGGCTCAGTGGCTCCTTTGCACAGCCCCTCGTGTCTGCCCATACCCAGCCAGGATCACTGTGCTCCCAGAAATGCCTCTTCCCGAGGGACAGAGGGATCTTTCCAAAATGCTAATCTCCCACACAGTACACAACAACAAATACACAAATAACCCTCTCTACCTCCTTTTTGTGGCTCATCCTCTGTTCTGCTACTTCTCTCCCACTTCGTGCCTTTACTCCAAACCATGTCACACAATCGAGCCAAAGTCTGTGTTCCGCCCTGGCTATTGCTCAAGTGCGCCCTCAGCCGGCCCACATCCCTGACCTCGTCTTTATGTGTCCTCCCAGGGTCTGCGGTGGCCCTGACACATCAGAAGTTCTCCACCAAAGCTAAGTGTCTGGGTGCATGCAGGTGTACACAAATGGTTGCACTGCCTTGCCACGAATTTCTAAACGAGTGAGCACAATCAACGTGGACCACTGGGTTACAGTTCTTGAAGAGATTCAGTTCATGATTCTGTTGTCATCAGTGGCACATCCCACCTCCCAGCAGAAAAACACAATAGAAAGGTCATTGCTTTGAAAATAGGGCCTTGATAATTGCTGGCTGTAGGTCAGTCCCAGAGCGCTGGCTGCTGTTGAAATATAAGTGAGACATTTTGAATCCCTCCTCCGGGCCTGGTGTTTCTAAGAGTTTTGTACTTTCTCATGCCTCCCAGGGAAGAAAGTGTCAACAATGGGGCTGGCCTGCAATGCACTGGGTCCAGAATAAGCATTTTACAATTTTTGCATATAACACAAATTCTTGGCCAAGTGGTCCTGATCGTGACTGCCTATAACCGTTCAGTAATATCAGTCTCTGGAAAATGTATCATTTATTCTTTGTGTGTATCTGAGTACTGATTTCAACCCTACTCCAAATGCTTTGAGCAGTCCCTGAGCTACCTGTCAGATATTCTAGTACACATTGAGCAAGCAGAGTGGACTCTATAGAGGATGGAATTTGGCCTGATTTAATCTTGCCAGGCCAGGTTTTTGAGACGGAAAGAGCAGGAAGGGCCCAGACAGGAGGTCAAAGGCTTGAGGGTTGTGCACTGGACTGAGATCAAAGCCCAAGACTTTTGATGCCTCACAGAAACTTTCTGTCTCTCAGGTCATATTCCTTCTGTGTCACTAGGGTTGCAAAGAGGACTGTGAGCTCCTGTGTACAGGGCACGAGCTCGTGAGGGGTGATATACATCAGACTGAGTGCCCTCTCTGGCCAGAAGCATCCTTCTGCTGATGCAAGTTCACACAGAATCTCTGAAGATCCCTGCTGCAGGTGTGAAGTCAGTCTGTAATCTTTCTTAGGCAGCTGCATGTTCCTTAGGTGGGAGGTAGCGTTAGCCATCAGTGTGTCGGGGAAACAGTTATTGAACACTTTGATTTTGGTTAGGCCTGTGAGGACTCGGTTTTCTCTTGCAAGGAGCTAATTAATGCCCTCCAAATAACAGTGTGTATGGAGCACTTGCCTAGGGTCTCAAAAGTCAGGCTCTTCAGATTTTTTCAGGGAGAAGTGAGACAACCCGGGTGACATGTAGCCCTCAATGTGACGTTTGGGACTCCATCAAACCATTTAGTAAAAGAAAATTGCGGGATTTAAGTCCACAAATTTATAAAAGATTTATAGAAATTCATAGAAGGTTCACACCAAACCTGGGTAGGCTTGTAGGGGACCCCTGCTTTGGGTCTCCCTGTCCTCCTTGCCTTTGGAGTGAAGGATCAGGGCCTGGTGCCAACTGCAGACACAACAGCACCTGTGTCCATGTCCTGCTTCTGTTGTGAACGCCTTAGGTGTGATCTGGAGCTGGGAGTGGAGCCTGGGGATGGGGTAGTCACACCTTCCTCATGCCGGGGTGCCGCTTCCTTCTAGCAGGTGAAGGTTTCTTGCATCTCATCCCTCCCATCTCTCAGAGAATGAGATGATGTCTCTCTGTGTGTGAGATATTTCTCCAAATGGGAGGGGAAAAAACAGAAATCCTGGGGACCCTAGTGACCACCCAAGCCACAGGAGGGCTGGCTCTGCTCCTATAGTCCCTAGCGTGACTTCCCGGGGGACCACACCCTCCTACTGAGACAGAAACACAGGGCTTGTAGGACAGATGGATCTACCTCTCAACAAACATTCGTGGTAGCCTGGTGGACTAACAGCCTACCCATGCCCTTTCTGGGGAGGAAGGGTGTTAAGATATCAAATGCACTACTGTTGACAGTGACTGACGTTATGACCTTAGGCATAGCCCTCAAATGCTGCGGTTCAAATAGCCTCCTGGTGATTTTCAGGGAGGGACATGAACACGGGGGAGCTTCTGTGAGAGCACAATGGAAAAGCAAAGGAGCTGCAAAAGGACATTCCTCTAAGTGTGACACTTGTGCTACTGGCATCATTGGTGTCATTTTTGTGGTGGTTGCTTTATTTACTTCAAAATGATCTCTTGCTATGTAGCCCAGGCTGGTTTTAAACTCCTAGGATCAAGTTATTCTCTCACCTAAGTCTGCGGAGAGCTGGGATTACAAGAGTACAGTACCATTGCCAGCTCTGATGTAACCTTTTTGGCAATGTAATGGGTCTCTAGTTTTGAAGAACTCATAGACCGAAGCTTATGGACATTAATCACTAGTCTCCCAAGTAAAATGTGGGTGGAAGTAGGGTCCCACCTATTAAAGGACAGTGCACAGGCCGGGCTGGGTCAAGAGCAATGTCTCAGAGCAGACAATGTCATTTGAGGGCTTCCAAAATGAACCAGCATTTCACAGACAGAGGCGAGTGTGAAGCACTCCAGGGGAGAATGGTGTAGGCATGGGACCTGAAAGAGGATCATTTGGACATCTGAGGGGTTGACGTGGCTAGTGAACCACGTGGCTAGAGAAGGGAGTGGAGAGTCAGCACAGGCAGGTGGAAGAGGGAAAGGTGTTATGAACCGCAAGTGGTAACTTATTGGGTCTGATTACTATTCTGCGCTTAAGAAAAACATACTAGAGCTGGGCATGGTGGCACACGCCTGTAATCCCAGCACTTGGGAGGCTGAGGCAGGAGGATCCCTGTGAGTTCAAGACCAGCCTGGGCTACATAGTGAGTTCCAGGTCAGTCTCAACTGCATAGTGAGACCCTGTCTCAAAAAGACCAAAATAATTATAATAATAAATAAAAAAGGAAAGAAAGAAAGAAAAATAAAAACATACCAGAACATTCTCCTGTATCATTGGCTATGACATCTGATTGAGAGTGAGAAACAGATAAGACTTTCTATTTGTCTTTCTTTTTTTTTTTTAAATATACTTCACCATGAATGGCAGTTTATATCTGTAATCTCAACACTCTGGGATGCTAAGGCATGAGGATCACAAATTCAAGCACCATGTTGGCAATTTAGCAACTTCATGAGACAATGTTTCAAAATAAAAAATAAAATGACTAGGTATGTAGCTCAGTGCAAAGGTCCTGGGCTCAATTCCAAGAACTACAAAAAAATATACTACATTTTAGAGAAATTTTAGGTTCCCATCAAAACCAAACAGTACTTACAAAGTGCTCCCATGTACACAAGCACCACATAACAGCCCCCAGAACAGGGGTACATTGGTTATAATCTATAACACCGTATCGAGTCTATAGTTCACACTAGGGTTCACCTTCAGTTTTTACATTCCATGAGTGTGGACAGATGCAGAAGACCGTACGTCTATCACTGTTACAGCTGTGTCTAGATGTTCTCCCAAAAGCCTCATGCAGCCATAGGTGGGGCTTTTTAAGAGGTGGCTGGGTCTAGAGTGTGACACTGGGATTGACTCATGGAGCAGAGTCATACTCGAGAGCACTAGGATTAAAGGTGTGAGTGCTACCTGCTTCCTGTCTGGGTAAGATAAAAGGGACAGCAAGGTGCTGTAAAGATCCATTGCTGCTTTTGCTAATTTCTGCTTGCAATGAACTGATTCTCCTTTGCAATGCCCCTCGGCCAAGCCACCCTGCCTTGGAGCCAGCTGATAATTGATTGAAACCTCTACAAACTGTGAGCAACTAAGTCTTTCTTTCTTTAACTTTGGGTGTCAAGTATTTTGTCTCATCAAGGAGGAAAATAATTAAGACAGCTATCATGGAATCACACAGAAACTTTTCATTGACCATTAACTCAGAAACCCTCTGAGCCCAAACCATTCATCCTAACCTTCCTTCCCCAACACCTAGAAAACACTGGCCTTTTGGTCTTTTTTTTTTTTTTTTTTTTTTTTTTTTTTTTTTTTTATTTTTTTTTTTTTTTTTTTTTTTTTTTTTGTGCCAAAGATTGAACTCGGGATCTTGCAATTGTGAGGCAGGTGGAACCACTGAGCTAAATCCCTGGCAATACTGGTCTTTTTACTGTCTCCAAATTGTACCTTTTCTAGAATATCATAGAGTTGGAATCATACATCATGTAGAGTTTTCATTTTTTTTATTGAGAAAATATATTCAAGATTCTCTATGTCTTTTCATTGCCTGGTAGCTCATTTCTTTTTAATACTGAATGATACTCCATTGTCTGGATTACCACAGATTAGTTATTTATTCACCTGTTGAGGATAAGTTGCTACCCAGTTTTGGCAATTACGAATAAAACTGCTGTAAACATCTGTAGACAGGGTTTTGTGTGGTCATGGGAGCAAAATTTCTGGATCATAGGCTTCTGCTTTAATTCAAAAAGGGCCCAAACTCTTGTTTAAGGGAAGGTGTAAATAAAGGTTTCCTATGAAGATAGGGTTAGGAAGGGTAAAACTGGTACAGAAGATGAAATATGAAAATATTATCTCTCCCAACTTGTTAGATGTCTGATATGCCAAGTTTGTGTTCTCTAAAACCAAAGAATGAATTCTAGGAACAACAGAAGTTAAGAATAGGATGATATTTATAGGGAATTGCTTCTAAGAGGCAGGATGATACCCTAATGAGTCGCTAAGGTCCCCAATTACCAGGGATGTTTTATAGAGCAAAACCCACATGGGTACAAGGTAGGTTACAGTTTTGATCAACCAATACATTTACAAGTATAGTCACTTAGGTAATAGTGATCCAACGGGGAAGCAAGTCACATAGCAAGAGTACATGGAAATAATAAAGAACTTCTCAAGTAGGCGATGGATCTGGGAGTCTTGGTCACTCAGTGAGGTAACTGATCCCCACCTAGACTTTACCAGACCAGGTATTATCATTTATCTTGTCCCATGGAGAAGTAGGTAGGCCTGGTCCTTTCTTCATTCTCTTGAGGCTTGGCTCCTAACTGATGTGTCTGGCTCCAGCTATAGTGTGTTTTCACCTTTTGTCCTGGCTCTCTTCAAGGGTCAGCCTTGTCTGACTGCCTATTGTATTTCTATAATATAACTTAACTGTCTATAATATTTTCTCCTCTTGAAGAAATATCCAAAATTGCCATGAGGGGGAAAGAGGCACTGATCATTCTGGCTGCTTCAGGCTGAGGGAGGTCCGAGTTGTGACTGGCAGTCAGAGACACTCTTCAGAGGGTCTCTATAAAGGCCCTTGATAGACGTCAAGCATTATCATCTTGGGTAGGCTTTAAGTCTGGAGGAGGCAAAGCTAAAGGAACAGTTAAGTATACATGGACCAAACAACAAGACTATTATGAATATAACCAACGAAACTTTTCCACCAGGAAGAGCCAGTAATATCCTCCCACAAGGAGGATAAGGAGAAGATCTAGGGGACATTAGAATCTGACATGGCCTTAACTTGTCATTTATATCTGAACATCTATAGAATAGCTACTAGCAGAAGCATCAGGAATGTACACACAACATTCAGTCTTTATAATTGCACAAGTACCCCCATTGCGCTGCTGTCAGGGTGTGTAATGTCATCGATTTTGAGGACAGCTTGCCCCATTCATTTTATTTATTTAAAAGAGAGACAGAGAGACCAATCAAGGTGTCATTTAAGGCCTATTGAATATAGTTAGTCAGTGCCTCAATGTGTTATATGATATCCTCTGATCCTAGGGAAGGATCAAATATAGAAGCTAAATGATCATACCAGTGAAACATGTTTTTATACTGGTGATGTTGTAGATGGGGTAAGTTTGCAGGTTTGTTGATATTTTGACATTCCTGCCTTTTAACCACATAAGTTTCTCTAGTTTGGGCTATTTGAAAGTAGAGAGTTTGGTGGTTCTAAAGGGCAATTTTAGCTAAAGAATTTGATGGTTTTTGTTGAGCTTTTATAGTTTTTAGCATAGTTTCTAGTCTTACTGAATGAACCATAACAGTGGTCAGCTACCAGTGCAGCTGGAAAATGTCAGAAAGGGTTAGCAATTGAGGCCCTTTTTTATATCTAGTTATATATATATATATATTTTTTTTTTTGGTTATACTTTTATGCTAGTGTTTTAAGACCAAGTTAAAATGACATCTGTGTTAATCAAAATTAACCTCATGCTGTCTATCAAGGTCAATTAAGCCTCTTCAGAAATTACTTTTGGAACCATGAATAGAGCCTGTTAGCTCCTCATCAGTGTCAGTTGCTTGACCACATTGTTTTTTGTGAAAACACAGGAGATTTTTTTCTCTTTGGTGACCCTACCAAGGTAATAAACTCCTGTGCTCTGATTGGCTCACAGAGTGAATTCAGCTTTGTAGCCAGGCTGGCATGAGCTGTTGAGGAGTCAATGTTTTTCCATGCACCAAGGCAGGGCTGTCAGGATTGAGAGGCTGAGCTTTGCCTTAAGATTCAAAGGGAAGTAGGGTGACTTGCTAACATTAAACTAAGGCCTTCTGGACTCCTTGGCTGGATATATCTATTCCCTGGTCACTCTACACACTCCTCAGTGGCTGACTTCCTCCTCAGGTTTGCTTGAGAATGAGTGATATGTGCTGAGTTTGGGGAAGGCGTATATGACTCAAGAGCTTGGTCACAACGTATGCCATGGTCACACCACCCATTGGCCACTGGCTGCTGAGATCTGAGTGACTTGTGTTCTCATTTGTGAGGCCAGCACTGCCAGGTAGTTGGGGCTTCTCGTTGTCTTCCTGGAACTAAGGTATCTGAGCAGATATCTGGGTTGCAGAGAGAAGCTGGAACGGACTCTGTGTTTCCTGGCCAGATTCTTCACCTTAGTGCCTATGCCCTACTTCACCAGTGTTGCCCTGCAGAGGTCGCAGAATTCTGAGTCCCTAACCAATGTGCCCTACTGGGAACATGGGAAGGCCATATTCAGGGACCGGAATGGTGGAGTCTGAACACGTCACAGCTCGATGCTAACAGAGTGGCTGAGAAAACAATCTCTTTTCATGCAAATTTAGACTTTTCTAGAGAAGTGCACTTTGGTAAAGGAGTTTTTGTTTAAAAATGGATTATTCATCCAAAGGTTCCTAAAGAATGTTTCCAAAACAGGACTTGCATTTCCTGTCTTCCATAAATTGAGCTTATTTTTCTCTCTTCTTTCTTTTACCCACCATTGGTTTGGCTTAATTTTAGTCTGTTGTTGCTCTCCATTAAACATTAACTGAATGTTTTCCTGGAATGGGGTGAATTATGTTCAGATTTTGTACTTCAAAATAACTTACCACACCCTGGGAAAGTCCGTGTGTCCTGTGCCCAAAAAGCTCACACACTTGCGTTCAGGTGGGAAGAGAAAAGGAGGTGTATATATTCATCAACACGTGAATGGACAAAAAAAAAAAGTGGTATTTATGCACAGTGGAATACTACTCTGCCATAAAGAAGGACAAACTTGAGTCATATGTAGGAAGTGAAAAAATAGTAATGTTCAGTGAAATAAATGACATGCAGGTTTAAATATTCCATGATATCTCTTACATGAGGAATCCCAAGTAAAAGTAATTCAAAGAGTAAAAAAAGATAATGGGAAACAAGAGCAATAGCTCTTCTTGTAGGGACAGTTGGAGAGTATACATACAGATGACAAAGGGCCTGCACAGTAGATTGTTGGGTATTTACCACAAGCTTATTGTATACTATGTACTTGAGGAAGCTAGTCCTTGTGAAACTTTAACGTGCACTTACTGTAACCTCTTAGCCCTCTGACCTTTTCCTCAATCCAGAAACAAAGCCTAAGACCCCGATTGGCTTAGATTACACCAATCAGTGAAGGGGTTATTTTTAGGAACCAGTATGTCCGTACATAAGTATGAGCAGATTCCAGGTTCCCTTTTGCGAATTTCGGTCAAATTTCCCCCTGCCTTGTAGCATGTCTCATTGGTTGGCAGCTGTTCCTTGCAGACAAAAACCTCATAAATAAACGTCTGCTTCTCATTACTTTCACTTCTAACTTTTCCCTTTCTGTGCTGAACCTGACTTCCTCTCTCTTTGCCGAGGGCCTTTGGCTCTGAACCCTCTGTCCTCACTTCTCCCTTCTTCATTGGAGTGAAGGTGAGAGACCCAGAAACACTGGTGGCGGGAGGCCAGGAGATTGTTGAGGATCCCTGACCCCTCAAGACCACCTGCCTGATGCAACATTTAAAAAAATTGAAGGGCACCAAGAAATGGAAGGAAGGGGTGAGGGTGTCTGGGGGGAAAGAAAGAATGGAAAAAGAATTGAATATCTTATGAACATGCTCCAACTTTCCATGGGATATGTAATAATTATGTCTTTCAAATGTTTTCTAATGAAAAAGTAAAAAATTTAGAAGGTGATATGGAAAGCAATGGATGCCAACAGAACATACAGAAAAGGGAAAGAGTAATAATACAATGCCTTATTTATAAAACCCTTGATACAATGTATTGATTACAAAGTAATCACTTAAAAAATACAAAAAGTTCAGCCAGGTTCGCCAAGTTCCCCAGTGGTTGGTTCCAGCCTGGTACATTTCTTAGTCAGTGTTATAGCTTTTTTTGGCATGGGGTGGCCCTGAGAACAACTTTTTGTAATCTTCAACAAATGTAACTGCTTACTATTTACTACTGAGTGTACACTTGGCAGTTCTTTCATCATACACAAGAACCTGAACTATTATTGGCCCGTTCAACTCTAACATCTGTCAAGCCAGCCAGGAGTGAGGTAGGACAAAAGGCCCAAAGCTATGTAGAAAGGAGACAAAAAAATAAAATTGTGCAGCTTCAGAGCACAAGCCTGGTTTATTTACTTATTTTTTCTTTGTTCTAAAACAGAAAATGTGGGCAACTTCTTTTCGGCTGCAAATGGGTCAGCTCATTCCCTTTTACTTGCAAATAGTCCTCTTTCACCCATGAATGGAACACTCTTTTGTGATTTCCCATAGGAATAGACCAGTATCTCAGTGACCTTCCTCTCCCACCCACTAAAATTAAGACCAGGACTATAGATTATCAAATTCCACAGAGTTCTACTTCCCAAAACACATAGATTTGCAATTCACAACTATATTGTGCCTCATTTCTTTCTGTACTCAAACTCCACCCTTGAGTATGTCCTATGTCTACCTCTAATAAATTTTTCTCAGGTGTCTTTTACTGATGCAACCTAAAAATTCTTTTTCTGTCATAGGAGTCAGTGAATCTGCATATTTGTTTTAAAGGGGCAGGTTAAGTTCCTTATTTTAGCTTTGGGAATCCTCAGACCCAGCCTAGTCACAGGTGGGCTTTACCAAATGTTGGGAGACCTCAAGGGACAATGAGCGAAAGGACTTCATTACACAGTAACCCAGAAACCTCAGCAGACATTCAAGGCATCATCAGCCCAAATGATCTAGGGATGACACAGGGGAAAGAGATGTAACTCCCAATCTACTGGATATCTGATAGGCCAAATTTGTGTCCTCCAAAATCAAAGAATGAATTCTAAGGAACAATGGAGGTTAAGAGTAGGAAATATTTATTGAGAGATAGACAGCTACTGCTTGAGAGTGACAGGAGGGGACCTGGAAAGTATATTGCCCATGAGCTCACTTTTCAAAGAAGTTTCACACAGCAAAATCACAAGATGGGTACAAAATTGCACGGTGGATATAAGGACAAAACGATGGTTAACCAATAAGATTGAAAGCATAGTCACTTAGGTAACACTGAGCCAATGGGGAAGCAAATCATATAGCAAGTGTGCATGGAAGGAACAAGGAGCTTTCCTGGAAGGGTTAGGTTTGGGACCTCTCCTGCAAGGTAGAAGTTAAGGGGGGCTGGTGATGTAGTACAAAAAAAAAAAGGTAGAAGTTAAGGTCTTGGTCCTCCACCCAAAGTGACTGATGCTTCTTTAGAATAACAGTCGTAACAATCATTACCACTGGGGGAGGTATGTACATATAATCATTTCATCTTCATCTTGAGATGAAAAGTGTCCGTCTCAACCTCCAGCCATGGCTTGATGTGTTCTTACCTTCTGCACTGTGTTCTTCAAAGGCCTAGACCTGTCTTACTACCAGTAATATTTCTAGCTTTCCTGTCTATAATACAAAGATCTTCAGAAACCTCAGGAGAAGCCGGCAATGAACAATCCAACCACGAAGACCCCTCCTTAGGCGATCCCTCCCTTTTCCTCTTTTCCAAGCAAAGAACCAGTTCACAGGGACAGAGGAGGACCAAGCGCTGTGTAGAAATGACTAGATTTGGAGAGAAAAGGGCTTATGAGGAGCAGGGTCTCTGACCATGAGTTGGGGTTATATTCTGTTGTTGATCCGTGTAATGTGGAAAGTCTATCTTGGAGGCTGGGGCACACACCTTGGTGGGGATGGACCTAAGGCAAGCCCAGGGGAAGAGGCCACCAGTAGTTGAGTTGTTTGGCACGGCTGCCTACAGCAGGGGACCAGGAATTATGCATTTGGCTTGCCTGAACTGCTTCTTTTCTCTGTGGAGTCCTTGACAACCTGCCCTGTTTAGCAGCTATTTGTTTAGCATAAAGGATGGTTTTGCTTCCATGTGGGTCATGGGCTCGTGACAAGTACGTTGGAACTGAAAATGTCTGCTTTAAAACTCCTGCTGCTGCTTCTGTCTGCTGTCCATCAGCAGTGGAGCTGGCTCTAGCTGACATGATTTCTTCTGGGTTCTAAAGCCTGCCTAGAGCCATTGCTTCCTGGAATAGTCTGATGACACTGATTTGCTCCCGTTTACTCAGTTTTGCTTTCACTGTGAGTGCTGTGGCTTTAAGTCTGTGCTGCTGTCTGAGAGGATGTGTAAGCTGTACTTGTTGACTGAATTTACAAAATGCCAGACTTTAGTTTTGAGATTTTTGTCATGAGACGTGTACGGTTTCATGGCTTGGTTCAGTGAAATACATTTTCCTTAGGGATAGGTCTTACTGTCTCTTTGTAGACTGAAAGTTAGTGGACTATCATCTGTGAAATACCCATTTCTCCTTTAAAGGGGCAGAGAGCTGTATCTGCAGGGATATAGTTCAGAGTTTGGCGTCCTGTTGATCAAGGCAATTACAATCTTTCCACAGCAGGATATTAGGTGTTTTTGAAACTGCCTGACACATACATAGTCAGTGAGACACCTCAGTTCTGGATTCTGTGTATGGACTCTCTGGGGACACAAAAGGGAGAGTCTAAGCTTCCAAAAGGAAAGTGGTATTCATCCAGGTGGGGCTAGAGAGCCTGGGGAGTTCAGCTTTATGAGGGTACTCTTTGATATCAGTTGAAAAGGGTTATACAAAATCTAGAGAATGCCTTATTAGGTTTCCATCTGAAACTAACTCACTGGGAGGCTCTATAAGGCATCTATGATCGAATCCCAAAGGTTTCAAACTAATCAGATCATGACCCTGAGGCTGAAAGGCAAGACTCCTGTCAGGTCCCCATTAATGGTGACTGACCTAGGGACAGGCATGAAGGATCACAAAACCTAGTTTTTCCCTCTCCTATCTTATAGACCCATCATGGGAAACCCCTCATCTAGTCTTCATAAATCCATCCTCAACCTTGGGAAGAGTTCCACTTTAAAGAGATCATCTTATTTATATACCACAATTAATTCACAGGGGCCTTGGGTAACTCTAGATTTAGTGGGGTAACAAATTATATTGCTCTATAATCCTGGAGTGATTTATTCAGGTCTAGCTTCTTACTGAGGTGAACTTTCACCCCAGTCTAAAGTTGTTGTGGGCCTTTGGGGAATTAACCAGATAGCTTTCTTTATCCCCTACTCTGAACTGCTGCTTGGAAGATTTCCTTTGTCTTTATGGTGATACTGGAGTTCCCTATACAAATAATTGGAAGAGATATACTCCTCCTACTCAGGGCCACTCTGATCCTCAAACCTCTGGTGACCTGTGTCCTAGTTCCTAGGGCTCTAGCTAGCCTGACCCCTTGGAGTCCGATGTTTCTGCTGGGAGTAGATCCTCAAGCATAGCATGATGGTACCACAGCGAGGGCTGTCGGAGATGCCTAAAATTCAGAAGGGGGGGACTATTATGGTATATAGATGACTTCCTCTTTGTAGCCCCACAAAGGAGTTATCTGATGAGAACCCAAGATTCTGAATTTTCTTGCAAAATGGGGTTATAAGGTCTCCTAACACAGGACTCAGATTTCTCAACAGAGGGTGACTTCTAGATATGTTTTAGCTGGGATATGTTTTATGGGACCAACAACTCACACTCAAATGGAAAGGCCCTTACTCAATTCTATTAACTACTTATTCTGCTATTGAGGTACAGGGAATAAATAGTTATAGTCACCTCTCCAGGGTAAAGCTACCTGAGACACCAGAAGACAAAAAAAAAAGAGAGGGACCACAAATTTCATACACTTAACTAGTGACAACCTCAGATTTCTTTTTAGAAATCACTCTATTGATCCAGATAAGTAAAACAGTGTGTTCCCTCTAAGTAAATTGTGTGAGTGATCTTGCTACTGACTGGAGGGAGGAGAATAGAACTTGGTTGCATGAGGAGTGTTGGACCCTAAAGGGGAGTTTGAAGGGGGACAGTGAGGGATGAGAAGAAAAGTGTGATGCAGGGTCTTATTCTACTGGAGTAGTTTTAGTTAAGTTGAGGACTCAGTATTGAGAGTTTTCAGAGGATATTTGTGGGGGAAATAACAAGATATGGGAGGAAGGAGGTTTACTTTGTGATCAAATGATGTGGCTGTCAGAACCTGCTGATAGGAAAGACAATAGGCTCTGTAAGATATAGAACAACCAAAGGTTTAGGATGGGGAGCATTGAAGGTTAATACCAGAGAAGACAGGAGTGACTGTGAGGGAGCTGAGTACGGGGATTAAAAACTCGGGAGGAGGAGGAGTTTATATATTTGGAAAAATAATAAATATATAAATATGGTAATAGTATTGCTTCCAGGGTTCCAGGTGAAAAAAAAAATAGATAAGGAGCTGAGAAGAGAGATACTTATTAAATCAGAACCAATGGAAGAAAAAAATACCCCCAAATAAAAACAATAAACACAAGAATATAAAAGGATATAGCATAACCTCACATTAGGAAGTGAATCAAGAAACAAACAAAATCTCAAACCTATAAGAAATCCGGGGGAACTCAGATCAAATACTCCAGTGGGACAGTACGTAGGCAATTCCCAAGGGGCTTCTTTGTCAGCGTGTGAGCGCTTACAACCCCACAGCTCTTCTAACCCTTCTTTCTGCCCGTTTGCACGCTTTCTTGCAGAGACGGAGCCAGGCTGAGTTCTTGGGTTAGGAACTCTTGCTGCCTTCTCTCTGCGGGTCGTGGTGGAATCAGTGGACAGATTCACTGCCTAAAAGTTTCCACTGAGCCAGAATATTTCTGTATGCAATCAAATCAGCTACAGTAGTAAGAAGCTAATCAGTTACAGTGATCTCTATCAGAACAAACTGACAAATAACGTACCATGAGATCCAAAGATCTCCTTTAGCCTGGAGAAGAAATCCACAGTTACAGTGTTAAGGGTCTTAACAGCCCAAACACTGATCCACAGCTAATATACACTAAATACAACAGCTATGTCTCTTTTAATGCTGAAAAAAGCATTCAATATTGGTTTTATAGAATCAGTTACCTAAGGCCCAGCAGGTTGGAGACCAGGTAATGCTGCGGGGTCGGGGGAGAAAAGATAAACAACAGTATTTTTAAGTCTTCTGCTATGTGGTATGGAAAGAAGAAAATAAGAAGAGAGCAAAGGACCCTAATGGTCATAGAAGCATGTAATATATTAAATGGGGACAACAGGGAAAATGGTGCAAAATCCCTAGAGCGAAATGGGGACGAGCAAGGACTCTATGACTAACACAAGTGTCAGATAAAAAATTAAAGGGAAACACATGAAGAGGGGGAGAAGCAAGAAAAGAAAAATATAGAAAGAAGAAGAAACAAGAAAAATGAGCCAGGTGAAAAGATATGGATAAAAATTGAAAGAACTGGGCCGGGGATTTAGCTCAGCGGTTCGGTGGCCTGCCTTGCAAGCGCAAGGACCCAAGTTCAATCCCCGGTACCAAAAAAAAAGAAAGAAAGAAAGAAAGAATATTAAGGAACAAGGGAATGAAAAAGAGGAAGAGGAACAAACACACACTCATACAGGAAAACTAGTGGAATAAAAATGAGGAGATAAACAGAAAGAGGGAAATAGCAAAAAGAAAGAAAGAAAGTTAGTTTTCTATTGTTTTGGTTCTTCTTCTTCTTCTTCTTCTTTTCTTTTCTTTCACACACACTTTTAGGTACCGGGAATCAAACTTGGGTCCTTGCACTTGCGGCAGAACCACTGAACTAAACAAATCCCTGGCAGTTTTCTATTGTTTTGGATAAGTCACTATTTCCACAGCCTGGAAATAAGAAGTAGAGCTCAAGCCAAATGCATCTCTGTTCACTCTGGAAGTCTAAGGTACAGGATGCAGACATCTGCACACTGTAGGAACAGGGTGCCAATGTGTCCCTCCAGTCATGCGTAATTCAGGTTGAACCTGGACTCCAACTGCAGGAGCTGGATCCCCCTTCACCAGCTCCAGGCTGCTCTCCTACCACCAGCTGTCTTGTGTAGCTATTCTTCCCTCGTCCACCCTGGGAACATGACAGTGGGGAGAATGGCTTAGAGTCAAGGGTTACACTGTAACCTGAATCCATATTCACCCACCATAGATCCAGCCAAGTACAAGAAGCCCCACCGTTAAGCATATAAGGCTGGGGGGTGGTCTAGATGCAAGCCATAATGTGTTTATTTTTACTTACTATCTTCAATCCAGAGTCCTTGTGAGAATAAAAGGCATCCCTATAACCCAGGAGGTTCCAGAGGATTTGGGAGTTTGTGTAAAGAACTACGATCAAAGACCAAGCACAAAAACAAAAGACACTCTTAACACCCAATACTTCAAGAATTTATGAAAGTAATTTCTCTCATAGAACCCAAGAGCAGACACCAAATATACATTTCATTTTGAATAACGACCTATAATGTGGAACAACAATGAATTCATTGGTTAAACAATGAATTATATGTGACATGTGGCAAAGGTCAGTTTTGTCACTGTTAAAGTTACAGATAGGGATGGGGATTTAGCTTAGCAGTACAGTTCAACGTACTGAGTTCGATTCCCAGTGCCAAAAAAAAAAAAAAAAAAAAAAAAAAAAAAAAAAAAAAAGACAAGCAAAGACCGAAGTCTGATCACAGGCACAATGTTTAAGCCATGTCTGTAATATTTTGTTTTGACAGCATTAGCAAAATAATACGCTATTTTGTTTTGTTGGACTATGTTTTAGTATTTCCTCTAAGGTTTTTAAAATAAATATTTAATTTTCCAAAAAACACTGAAATAGTAGTATTTAACTGATAAATAAAATGGAAGAAATTGTTCCATTTATCAACCTTCACCATAACCCTAACCTACCTACTGAACCCCAACCTGAACTAGAAAACTACTCCTGAGCCCACACCAAAACATGCACTCACCCCAATTCTCACACTGTAACCCTGTAGCCCTTACCCTAAACCTGAGCCTAACAGTAATTTCTAACTTCAGCCTTAAAGCCTAACCCTAACCCTAACCCTGTACCTCACCCTAATCTGGTCTAACTTTAAACCTAACCTTAACTCAACATTAATCCTAACCCCTACCCTAACCTACATTAAACCTACCCCCAAGCCTAACTCTAATATCAAGGAATTATCATTGTATTGTGGAAATTCAGCCCATATGAACTCTTTTCGGACACTAGGGCTGGGGCACAGACACCCATGCTGTGGCTAGCCAATAACATAGTTCACACATTTCCTTCAATCCGGTTCCTTTCTTGTTTTGAGTCTCCAGTTCTATAGATGGCTGTGCTATTAATTTGGAATAGAATTCATATTTTTTTCAGTAAAGTGTTTGTGTACTTCAGTCCCTTGCCCCAGAGGCCTTGCTACTTTGAAACAGTTTCTAATAGATTCTAAAAATTTATTTTCTATGTTCAATCTTTCCTTTCTGTATTATAGCCACATTTTCTGTGTCCTGGACTAATTTCTAAAATTCCTCATATGTCTTACATTTTACTATGTAGGTCAAGAATTTCTTTTGAGAAATAAGGTCATACAGAGCAGAAATACACAACCTATTGCCTACTTAGCAGATACATCCTACTTTCTCTTTCTCTGTAGCTCATGAGTGCCACTTTTCTTATTCCTTTGATCTTTTTGGTTCCCTCTCTCCCTAGCCTCCCCACTGTCAAAAATAGATAAACTAAAATACAAACAAAAAACAAAAAAAAAGATCAAGTAGCCAAAAAAATCAACAACAACAACAAAAAAATCACTAAACGAAACCTTGAACAAATGGACATGATAAATATCAACAGTGTTTTCTCCAAGCCTGTGTTTTTTCTTTTTCTAGTCTTAACATGTTTTTCATAGTTTTTCATTTTTTTCAGCCTTACTTGAGTTTATTGGTACATTTTAGGGATACAGTACAGTTACATTCATTGTTGGGAGAAAATACTTATAAAATGCACACCTGAAAAAGTTGTATCCAAAATATTCAAAGAACTCTTAAAAGTCAACAATTAGAAATCAAACAACCCAGTTCAAAAAGGATTGATCTGGGAGGGCAGAGGTATGGGGAAAAAATGAGAACTAAGCCCTGTCATGTAAAGGTACAAGATCCCAATGATGAATGTAACTGTACTGTATAACTAAAATGTAACCAATAAACTCAATGAGAAAAAAAGAAAAAAAAAAATCAACAGTGTTCTACCCAACAACCACAAAACACACATTCTTCTTGGCAGCACCTGGAACTTTCTCCAAAATAGATCACATGATTTCCCATAAAGCATGATTAAGTAAATGTGAAAGAATCAAAATTATACCATGTACATTTGCAGATCATGCTGTGATGAAACTGGATATCAATGACAAATGACATAACAGAAATTATTTAAACACACGAAAACTAAAAAATACCCTCTTGAATAATCAATGCATTACAGAAGAAATGAAGAAAGAAATTAGTTCATAGTATCAACAATAAAGCCAGTAGAACATACCAGAATCTATGGGACACAATGAAAGCCGGTCATAAGAGAAGATTATAGCTGTGAATGCTCACATCAGAAACACAGAGTGAGTCCAAATAAAAAATCTAATAATGTGCCTCATGTTCCTAGAAAAAGAATAATCCAAATCCAAAGGCAGTACCGGGAAGAAAAAGCAGAAATTAATGAAATTGACACTAAAAAAACCCACAAAGAATCAATGAATCAAGTAGCTGGTTCTTTAAAAGAATAAATACAATTGATAAACATCTAGCCAGTCTTACCAAAAAGAGGAAAACAAAGACCCAAACTACTGCAATTAGAAGTGAAAAAGGCAAAATCGTAACAGACTCTGCTGAAATCTAGAAGGCCATTATAAAATGGAGAATTCCAAAGAAATAGATGCCTAAATATGTATGAACTACCAAAGCTGAACCAAGTATATATAAAAATCCTGAATCATCCAATATCAGACAATAAAACTGATGAAATAATTTAAAAAAAAATCAGGAAGAAAGCACAGTTCTCAATGCATTCCCTGCCAACTTCTCCAAAAATTTTAGGAATGATCTAATGACAATACTCCTCAAACTCTTAATAAAAACAAATGGGAAGGAATACCCCAAGGACATTCCTTGAATCTGGCATGACTATGATTCCAAATCAAAAATTGCCCCAATCTAAAAACAGACTTACAAGCCAATCTCTTTAACGAACATTGACACAAATTCCTCAACAAAATACTGGCAAACAGAATGCAAGAATTTATCAAAATATATATCGTGAACAAGTAAGACTCATTCCAGGGATACAGGGATTGTTCAACATATGCAAACCAATAAATATAATATATCACATAAACAAAAATAAGGACACAAATCACATGATCATCTCAATTGATCCAGAAAAAGCACTTAACAAAAACTATTGTCCATTTGTGGTATTAAGAAACACCGAAGGAAATAGGTATAGAAGGACCTCATCTCAAATTGACACAAGCTATTTAAGACAAACCAACAACCAACATCATAATAAATGGGAAGAAGCAGAAAGCTTTACCTTTAAACTAGGAGCAAGATAAGGATGCCCACTATCACCACTCCTGTCCACTAGAGTTCTTGAAACATTAGCCAGAGCACTCGGGAAAGAGAAAGAAATAAAATAATATGTATAGGAAAGGGAGAGGTCAAATTATCATTAGTTGTAGATGATCATCTACATAGAAGATTCAGAAAAGCCCACCAAACTGGGAAGAAAGTGTTCGAATGGGAAGGGGAAAGGGAGGTGAGAGGGAGAAAGGAAGGGAGGGACCAAAAAAAGTGAAAACAAAAGGAAGAAACGGAAACAGAGCGAGACTTTGTGCATAAGGAGGAGAGGGGGTTTGGGGGGATGGGATAAAATAAAATTATTTTTATTTTTATTTTTACAGTTTTTTCTCATTGAGTTTATCGGTACATTTTAGGGATACAGTACAGTTACGTTCATTACTGGGATCTTGTACCTTTACCTGACAGGTCTTGGTTCTCATTTTTTTCCCCTTGTCCCTGCCCTCCCTTCACCCAATAAATTTTATTTTTAAAATGTAGAGGCAGCTGTACTGAATCAGTATGTTTTTTTTGCTTGGTAAAGATATTACAGTATGCACCCTAATTTAAATTCAGGACTAGTGATTATGCTTTTGTAGAATAAAAACAGGAGGTGTTTTAAAAAATTCCACCAAAAGACTCCTAAAATTAAAAACAAATGCAGTAGCGTAGCAGGATACAATATCAAGAGTGCTCCTATACATGAATAATAAACTTACCAAGAAAGAAGTCAGGGAAAAATACATTTCACAACAGCAGCATGAAAAATTAAATATAAGGAATCAACCTAATGAAAGAAGTGAATGACCCTCTGCAATGAAAACTGAAAAAAAGGAGATCGAAAAGGACATCATAAAAGGGAAAGATATCCCCTGTTCCTGTATAGGCAGAACCAGTATTGTCAAATTGGCCGTACTGCTAAAGCTGTTACACAGGTTTAATGCGATCCCAATCAAATTAGCAATGGCATTCCTCCCAGAACTAGCGAAAACAATCCTAAATTCATATCAAACTAGAAGAGAACCACAATAGCAAAAGAAATCCTGGACAACATGAAGAAGGCAGGAGACATCAAAAGCCTGCATTTCAAGTTATACTACAAAGTTACAGTGATTAAAAAACCAAACAAACAAACTTGGTTTTGGCAAAAAAAAAAAGGACATGTGGATCAATGGAACAGAATAGAGGATGCAGAAACAGCTCCAGGCACATTCAGCTACCTGATCTTTGACAATGCACCAAATACGTACACTGAAGGAAAGATGGCCTCTTTAACAAATGTTGCTGGAAAAACTGGCCATCCACATGCAGCGTATTGATGCGAGACCCATGTCTCTCAACATGTACTAAACTAAAATACAAATCAAATAGATCAAATATCTAAATGTTAAAACAGAAACAATGTGCCAGAAGGCACAACTCTTGAGGCATAAATATAGGCAAGGACCTTCTAAACAGAAACCCTATAATACACTAAATAATACCAAGAATTAACAAATGGAATTGTAGTACTTTTGAAAGCCCCCGACTAGCACAGGAAACTACCAACAGACTAAGGAAAGGACCTACGCAATGGGGAAAAGTTGCCAGCTATTCCTCAGACAAAGGACTAACATCTAGAATATATGAAGAACTAAAAACAATGAGACCTCTCAAAATAAAAAGACCCAGTCAAACAAGGGGCAACTGAAATTAACAGACACTTCTCAGAAGAAAAAGTGCAAATGTTCATTAAGTACGTGAAAACCTGTTCATCTTTGACCATTAGAGAAAATGCAAACTAAAACAACAGCGAGTTTCCATCTTACTTGCAAAAGACTGGCTACCACTAAGGAATCACATAATAACAAATGCTGGCACACCTGAGCATAGGAGCGCCCATGGCAGCACTTACCTGTAGAGCACACCTGGGCACCCAGGTGTCCATGCCATGAACTACCTGTAGAGCACACCTGGAGACTGAAGTGCACTTGGGACCAGAGCTGGTTAAGGGGCGGGGTTAGGGGGTGGGAGCTTGGAGGGGACCACATGGGGGACATGCCCTCCCTCTCCTCCCAGCCTCCTTGGCACCATGATCCCTAGATGCTGAAAACAACTGCTATTTCCCTGTAGGAGGAAATTGATGAACTTTAAGGGAGCAGCCAGAGTATTACAGACAGCTGAGTTAAATCGAATATTATAGACAATCAGATAGGGCTAGGCCCTCAAGAGTCAGGACAAAGGTGAAATATACCACCACTGCAGCTGGAGATAGTCAGAAACTGGGCCTCACGTTAAAGACAAGATGACCAGACCTGCATGCTTCCTCAAAGAACAAACCCTCGGCCTACTGAAGTCTGGAGAGACATCAGTCCCCGGTGGGTGCCCAGAGACCTCTGGACCCACCGCTTCCTAGGAGAATCTGTTCTTTCCACCCACGCTTGTTATGTGATTTCTTTCCCAACTGGCTATTTGTGGCCACTTTCCCAGGTTTCCCAAGGGCATGGCTTTGCCTCTTTCCAGGCTGTTCTGCTCCTCTTTCTCCTTGCCACTTTTTGGCAGTGTTTCTTAATAGATACGTTTATTCTTTTGTCTTGTTTTTGGAACAGTTTGCAAACCCTTTGGCTTTTCTGCTAAGCGAATCCCATTTGTGTCCTATGCTGACGTTCACCATTTTGTTTTTCTCCCATCTTGAAATCTGCACACCGGCTACATGTGATGCCAGCCCACGGACATTATAGGCTTCACAAGTGATGACATCCTAAGGAGCAGATGCCAGAACGACCTCTCCATGCAGGTGGGGACACTGCGGAGGCCCCCAGAGATATGAGGAGACTTAGCCAGGCTGCGCAACTGCAAGAAGGCAGAGCCAGGTCTCGCTCCAACTCATCCTCCTCGAAACTGGGCCCCTGCAACACAGGGCCCTTCCTCGGGGGCTGTGAGGTGGGTGATGCTGGTGCAACTATGCACAGATTGGGGTGTGCGAGGCTGTGGGGGTGAGCAGCCCAGAGAGACCCTGAGGAAAATCCTGTGGATCAAGGAAGCCCAGTCAAGGGGCCTCAAGCAGGACCTCTCTTCTGCCGGGCGTGATGGCGCACAAACGATTCCGAAGCTGCCAAAACATTAACCAGGAGTTCGGGAGGTCCCTCCGCTCCCTTCTGCAACCACAACTTAGGACTGACTGCCTCAGGCCTTCCAAATCTGTGTCCTGCGTGCGCGCGCGCGCACACACACACACACACACACACACACACAGAGCGAAAGCCCAAGAACCCAAGAGGCCTACTTTTCAGGAGAAGGCTGAAGCAGGCAGCGTCTCACCACGATGCCTGTCACCTTGAAGCACCGTACGTGGTTCCTTGTCCTGCCACAAGGATGATCTCCATGGTCTTCAGCACTCTGCCTTGGTCAGTGGCCCCGGGTGCTGTCAGGCCCCAGGACTGCTCACACCGCTTCGGAGCGCAGCATCCTGCAGGCCCCACTGCACAGGCGCACCTGCTACTGAGAAGGCCTGGTGAGCATGCGCCTGCGGAGCCATGAGCAGGGGCGGTTAGTCGCGTCGCTGGGGGTTGGAGATTCCACCCAGTTGGAAGCTGGCAGCGGAAACTAGCGGCTGGGACAGTTGGGACGGGTGGGAAGGTTGGGAAGGTTGGGACTCAGCAGCAGGCTGGGCTGTTTTAACTTCAGAGGCAGAGAAAGGCTGAAGGGGAGGGCGGTTGCTCGGGTTCCAGTAGCCTTAGCTGTAAGGTGGATCTTGGGCCTCATCAGTAGGGGCCAGGCGCTCTTGGCCCTGCAGGCTTGAAGGGCACTTTCGGGTCCGCAGCACAGCTTCCACCCCAGGACCGTGGGCAGTCTCTACAAGGCTGCCAGCACGGGCGACACGGCCAGAGTGTAGCATCTTCTCCTTCTGGGGAAAAACATCAGTGACAGAGACAAGAAGAAGTACAGGTAATAGGGCTGCTGGGGAGGGGCTGCAGGCGGGCCCAGGACAGTGCAGGAGCAGCAACCAGTCTGAGGGTTAAGAGGGCCGGAGCAGATGCGGAGGGGAAGAGGCATCGGTGGGAATCTTTGAGGGGGCTCTATCCCAAGGCAGCAAAATATTAATGAGCAGCAAAATAAAAACAACTTTCAATCAGTTATAGATCATTTTATTGACTACTTAAAAGCGATTTCACTGTGGTAATAAATGTGTGTTTTATTTATCACAATGAGAACTGTTATGTTCACTGTAAAAAAGTGCACTATGAAATATCGTTACGGATGAGGGAGTTAGAACAATAGAGATGGCCCACACTCTGTGCCAGATTTGAGCCCATTTATTAAAGCCAGCAGTTGAGGAGGGGCTGGTGCCCAGAAAGTTCTCTTGGCAACAGGAAGCAGTTTGATTTCTCCTTTTAAATCATGCTTTCAGTTGGGGTGGGCTCAGCAGAGAGCAAGCAGAATCTTACAGAAGCAGAACCATGCCAGGTTAGTGGGGAGCACAAGGAAGTTTCACACGCACTAGGTGAGCTACGAAACATCCTACAACTGCAGCGAGTTTACTGCCAAGCAGGATGTGGGGTGTTGGGGTGCTTTGTTCAAAGGCAAGCACTTTGTTCGAGCACAGGTACCAAGTGACACTGAGGCACAAGATGGAGTCGGGTTGGCCATCACAATATTTCCCATGATGTATCAAATTCAGGGCTAGGGGTATGGGAGGGGGGTCAAAAATTCAGGGCTAAAACTTATTCTAATAAAATCTAGTATCCATTTTCTATCATTTTTCACCTGTACATGTATGTTCTTTACTGAGGAACCTTACAAGGCAAAGGAAATGGGAAGATGGCTCCATGTTCTTGACCAGAAAGATTTGTTAGTCCCCAAATGTGAGCTTTCTGTTTATCAGTTTTCTATAAACCCAGTAAAAATGTCTCACACACACACACATAACAAGGACCTCTGCAGCAGGTCCAGACCTACTGCTGTGTGCTGTGATGCATGGCTAGAAGAAAGAATCAGAGGCAGAGGCAGAGTTAAAGAGAGAAATGGAGAGCCAGAATGGCCAGTGCTGAGCAAGCAGCAAACCAACCAAAACTGCTGATATTCGTTGGTGACATCATAGTCAAGACTGAGGTAAAGGGGCTGCATGGAGTTGCTATGGGTATGTTGCTGATGTAGGCAAGGCTTAAAAAGGAAGAGACAAAGTATTCTTGAATTCGGAACAGAACAGAAAAAATAGAGGTTGTGGTTAATAATCAACCTTGTCTTTTTAGTAAAGAAAGTTTTAATTTGCGGAATGGAATTTGGCTGTGAGTCACCCCAAGCTCAGCTGCTATGTTACCTCACCTTGAGCCCCACAGCTTCACAGGGTGTCACTCTGGCCTCTGCCATGGCTGTGGGCAAGGGGGGTGACATTGACCCACAAGCCATCCACAACGATGCATTGAGTCATGCAGTCTTCAGTTGGACTCACTTCTTTAAACAAGCCAATCACAGGGTTAATTCTTTAAAGCCTGCCTACAGCCTGCTTTGGGCACAATCAATGAAGAAATCATCCCCCCCACCACAGAAACAAGGCAAGAAACAAGAAGACAAGGCAACAAAATGCCTCCAAGCACTTCCAGATCCTCCCAAAGCTGATCCACAGGGGAGAAAAAAAACCCCAAACTTCTGAATTATTCAAAATGATAAGGAGATTAAACAAAATGATCAGTGAGTTTACAAAAGACACTAATACAATGCTAGCTGACCTAAACACTGGATGTAATGCCAGCTCTTTCATACCCAGGTCCCCTGAAAGCCACATAGGCAATGTCCTCACCCTGGAGGATCTCCACCCTGTGTCCTTCCTGGCCTAAGCTTAAACTTCCTGGTTTAAAATGTTTTTTTCATTTTTTCAGCTTTTACTAGTTTTTCTCTCTTCTGCACTTTATAAAGATAGAGCTGGGTGGGGTGGTTTACACCTATAATCCCAGAATTTAGGAGGCTGAGGCTGGAGGATCATCTTGAGTTTCGAGGCCAGTTTGGGCTACATAGTGAGTTCAAGGCTGGTCTGAACTATATAGGGAGACCCTGTCTCAAAAAATAAAAACTCAGAATTCATTTCTTTTCATATTCTTTTTGTTTTTTGTTTGTTTGTTTATTTTTAAGACAGGGTCTTACTATGTAGTTTGGACGGGCCCTAGAGAAACCATTGACTGACAAAACACATTGATGAAAAGAACCATGAAGAAATAAAATGGGTGGTTCTTTCAGATTTAACTGAGAATAAAACATAGACTTTGAAGTTTAAAAACAAATAAACTGACCCAGTTTCACTTAATATTTTTGTTGTAATCGAGTCAATAGCAGCGCTACTTTCATTTGTACTTTTTCAACTACACAGACAAGTTTTCAACTGAAAAATAGTAATACAGATGTGCACAGGACATAACCTACCTGTCACTATGTTGTTAAGCGTTCACAGATGTATGTCTTCTTGAGCTTCTGTACCACAGCAGTAACCTTGGGTCCCAGCTCTAAGCACCCAGCCACTGCTTGGATTCCCCTCCATCGAGACGTTTCTGAGGGTTCCAGAGGAGCCGGCAACCTGGCCGGCTGGCAGCTGGTCCTCCAAGCTGGATCTGCAGCTCCCCACCACTCCATGGTACTCCCACCAACAATGGAGAAGGGTTCCTTTCTGCCCACAGCCCCGTCAACATTTGCTATTGGTTGATTTCTTGATAGCAGCCGTTCTTTCTGGGGTGAGGTGGAATCTCAGTGCTGTTATTATTGTTTCTTTTACTGCTACAATTGTCCAGTCTGAGTATTTAGAGTCCATGTCCTTCAAAGTGTCCGCCGTGTACTTCCTGTACTCCGGCATCACAAGATCCTCCAGGTTCATCTTTCATTATCCTGCTCCAGACCACAACTGGTCTCTTCCCCAAGGATCCCTGATTCCTTTTACTGGGGAATGACATTTGGAGACTGAGATCTGCTAGGCTTACTCTTGCTTTTCAGCCCTTCAGTACAGCTAAGATAGTCCCATGCATTTGCATACATGCATCTCTACCTAAGTGTCTCTCTGAATCATGACTTCATACTGAGAGCTCTAGTACCAGTTCAACACCACAAGGGTTAATTCTAGCCTCCTTCGTGGGCTTATTTGTAACTTCATTCTCAGGCAGTAAAAAATCTAGTTCTCCAGAAAGATCACACTAGTTGCATTTCCACTAAAAGTATGCAAAAGTATCTATTTTTCCCTCTCACCAGCAACACAATGCTTTTTATAGTTTTAAATTTTTGCCAATTTGATAAATGAAAAATGGTAAATTGACATTGTTTCCACTCGCACCTAGAGGTCCCTTTCTGGTTTAGTGTTAAACCTAATGGGTCTGTTAAGTTCTCATTCCCCTCCCTGTTTTCCCCACAGTTTAATTTGCATTTTTCTACTTTTGAGTTTGAACGTTTTTTCATTTTGTAGACTATTTTAAATCTTATTTTTGTGTGCAAATTGTCTTTTTAATATCTTTATATAATTTGTTATTTTTTTACCTCAGTGATTTATAAATTAGGTATAGTAACCCTTTGCAACATATGTTACAAATCTTTTTTCCTGTCTTGTCAGCTGTCTTTATTTATGGAGTCTTTGTTTTTGCCATGTGATTAAAAAACTTATGTACTCAAATGTATGACTTTTTTATTGCCTTTGGATTTTGAGTCAATGCTTAAAAGCCTTTTTTCTTTACCAAGATTAATGAGGAAGTTAACAATGTTTTCTTCTAGTACTTCCATGTTTTCATTTTTTTACATTGAGATCCCTGATCCATGTGGAGTCTATTACTCTACATTGTGTGAGATTTTTTTTTTCCAGATGACTAATCAGTTTAAAAATTTTATTAAAAAGTCTTGTCTTTGCTCCAGGAATTTATAATGTTATCTTTATCATACACATGTCTTTATGTACCAAGTTCTTAAATTTGATGAACACACATCAGGAAGAGAGAAATAGGACAAGTACAGATAATTATTTTTACTATGTCACATTTTCAGTCTTGGTCTCAATGTTTAATCTCTGATACTACTTATGACTTACTTTCTCTTTTCTCTTTCATTTACTGTATTTTCTATCTTTCTCTGATCCTTCCCCAAAACCACTCATTTGACCTGAAAGTCACTTTACAGAGCTGAATTTAGATATATGACATATGTTTATATCTGAGTTTTTAAAATGCCTTTGCACTAGATTTCCCTAACAGGCTATGTGGAATTACCAGCCACGCAAAGAGAAGAGAGCTGGTATTGCAATTTGAAATGTGTCCCCTCCCCCATTCTTTGACACCCCTTTTCATCTGATCATGCACCTATATCCTGTCTGCTTGAATCTGGACTTCGTGAGTTCTCAGCTACAGAACTTGGGAGAAGCAACTCTGGGCCCCTGTCTGGGCCAGGCCTTATGAAACTAGCACCTTCTGTTTCCTGTCCCTTAGGATGCCTGGTCTCAGAATTCAGCAGCCATCAAGAAGCCCACATGGAGAGGAACCAAGTGCTAGATGGTTGCCCAACTGAGCTCCTGGCCCACAGTTGTTACTTGCTTGCAGCCACTGTGAAGCAGGTCCTCCCTGTCCAGCCACCTGCTGACACCCCCAGTTCTGCATAAGTACAGACTCCTGAGCAAGGCTGACAGTGTCTGGCTTAAGCCAGGAAATGTCGGGTGCTTTATTTCTAGAAATATATAACTGGTAGATCTGAGGGCAAGCAATGAAATATATGAGGTATGACTGGAATATATAGTGAATATTTACATTTTAAACATTTATTATAATAGGGCATGGGATTTAATTTAGCAGTGCCATGCCTGCCTGGCAAGGGCAATGTCCTGAGTTCAATTCTCCATACTGGAAAAATAATTATTATAATAAAAGAATCATTATCATTAATCCCCCTTAAAATTTTCCCCTTCACTTCAAATATACATGTCCTGATATTCTTGCCATGCTCTGAAGCAGCTCTGGAAGACCTCTTTCTGAGTGTGTTTAGGAGGTACAATCGACAATGTAGTTAGTGCTGCTGCCAAGCGCCATTCAACAGAGAGGCAGGTTCAGGACAACACCATGCTGTGTCCTCATCCACCTCATTCCCTGGATGTGGCACTGTGCAAATTTTGGCTCTTCTCCAAAGTCAAAATGACCACGAAAGGTAAAAGTTTTATAGTAATTCAGGACATCCAGGCAGCCATAACAGCAAAACTAAAGACACTAAGGAAAGAAGACTTCCACCTGGGTGTGGTGGCCATGCTTGTAATCCAAAGACTTGAGGGGCTGAGGCAGGAGGATTGCCAAGAGTTTAGGCCAGCCTGAGTTACCTAATGTGACCTTGTCTCAAAAAAATAAAAAGGAAGACTTCCAGAACTGCTGAAGGAAGCGGCAAGAACGATGGGATAAATGTAATAAGCGAGGAGGAAGGTTTTGAGGGGATTAATAGTAACGCAGCTTTTACTGCAATGAATTTTGAAAATTTAAACATTCATCATATTTTCTGGTCACACATTGTAAATATTGTCTAAAAACTCTATATGAAGGAGAGGAATGTGACATTGAATAAGTTTCCTCTTGTTGGCCGCAGCTCCCCATGAATAATAATAGCCTTAAGAAATGAAATAGAAATTAAAAATAAAAGAAATTAACCCATGCCATTGCCCATTCATTTCCAAAAAAACAGCGATTTATTCTCCTGCCATCATCTCTAATCTATGATCTATATTTTACTATCACAAGTAAAATTCACAGTTCCTTACTCTGGGCTTGGTGTCAATTTGACAAGTGGTTGCTCCATGTAAATACTCTTTTGTATTGCACTCTAATTTCTTGTCTTATTTCCTCCAATGTGCCTTTGTCCTCCCATAGCTACCATACCCTTATAAGGGTAAAAGGTGTTCAAGAAAGGATTGTGAAATGCTGAATAAATAAATGAGTAAAAAGGAATAACAATGATCCAGCTACCAACTCTCTCGGCATCCTTCTCCATTAACAGTTTCCTGGATTCTGTTGGGAAAGCAGCCATCATGAAAGAACCACTCCCACACAGTATTGGAAAGTTGCTGATCCATTTTTACCATTTCTCCAACGATGGTTTGAAAAAGTAACTGTCAGATTCCATAGTCAGTAGAAGCTCCTTCCCCAGACCCAGCGCCAGGAGGGTGAGTTTTGGGAAACTGGCTGACTTGGACTTCAGATCTCCCTCCACCTACTGGACCAATCTATGGGCCCACATAACCAGGCCTTTCCCTGTGGGCACCATTGATTGCTCCGGACCCAGTGCCAGGAGGGCGAGTTTTGGGAAAGTGGCTGGCTTGGACTTCAGATCTCCCTCCACCAACTGGGCCGCTCCTTTTCCTGCAGGTGCCATTGATTGCTCTGGACCCAGCACAGGAGGGTAGCCATGTGGGTGCCACTGAGCACCACCAACCCACCCCCGGCTCTCAGATCCCCTGATTGTGCCAGTCCTTGGATGTACTCTGCAGAGGGATGGCTGGCTATAAAGGGTGGTAATTGATCCTATTGTGTTCCTAACTGTATCAATTGGGATAAAGGACAGGGATTGATTAGATGAGTTGTTGTCTCAACTATGAAAATGAGAATGTCTATAAGTCATTAGAGAATCAAAGGCTGGGACAAAATGATATCAGGAAGATTGAATGACCCAGAGATTGAATCAAGGACAACCCAACAGCAAAAATAAAGATGAGAAAACACTTAAGAAAGCCACAAAAACAGACTTCCAGTCCACCAATGGCAAACAGTAGGGCAAAGGAGGACGAAAAGTCTGATAGTGAACCTCCAGGACACTCAGAACTCACAGGACAGGAAGTAACAAAACTGATCAATCAAGCTCTAGAAAAATTCAAAACAGAAATTATTTCCCAGATAACCATAGAGATGGTGAGCAAAATGAAAGACATGATTCAAGACTCCAGAACAGAAACTGACAAAAAATAGATGAGCTCAGGAACATAATAGAAACCATGAAGGCCCAGCATAAGAAAGAAATGGAAACAATGAAGCCTAACACAGGAAAGAAATGGAATCCATTAAACAGATTCAAACAGATATCCAGGAGATTAAAAACTCTATTGAAAGTGTATGCAACAGAATAAAAGATTGCAAAGATAGACTCTCAGATATAGAAGATAGGATCTCAGACAGTGACGGTGAAAAGAGAGGTCTCAAAAACAGTAAGGGATCATCAGAAATCAATCCAACAACTCCTAGATGATGCAAAGAAGAATAATATAAGACTGATAGGAATCCATGAAGTACCAGAAGAAAATGCAAATGACTTTAAAAAGCTGTTCACAGAATTAATGACAGAAAACTTCCCAAAGAGAGGGGAAGAATTTGACATACAGATAAGTGAGGCATATAGGACTCCAGCTAGCCATGATCAAAAAAAAAATCTACACCTAGACATATAATAATCAAGATCCCAGAAACCCAACAGAAGAACAAAATACTACAAGCAGTAAGAGAAAAGAAACAAATCACATGCAAAGGAAAGCCAAACAGAATCACAGCAGACTTTTCAACACAAACTATTGGGGCAAGGGGAGCCTGGAGTGAGATATTTCAAGCCCTAAAAGAAAACAACCTCCAACCAAGACTGATGTATCCTGAAAAACTCTCTTTCAAAATGGATGGAGAAATAAGATACTTCCATGACAAAGAACACTTGAGAAACTTTATGAATACTAAATCAGCACTACAAGGAATTTTAAACAATGTCCTAGAAAAAGACAATGAAGATCACAACACCATGAGGCCCAACAGAGCAAATCAAATAGCCAAGACAAGAAACTAAAAGGAGAGGCAAAACATTAAAAAGAGTCAACAAAAGGACAATAACATGACAATAATAAATCAGTACATATCAGTTATAACTATCAATGTCAATGGCCTCAATTCACCAATCAAGAGAAACAGATTGGCAGAATAGATTAAGAAGCAAAATCCAACAATATGTTGTATACAAGAAACACACCTAGTGCAAAAAGAAGCCCACAGACTGAAAGTGAAAGGGTGGAAAGCAATTCTCCACATGACAGGAGCCCAGAAAAAGCAGGGGTAGCAATCTTATTCACAGACAAAGTAAATTTCAAATCAAAACTGATCAAGAGAGACAAAGAAGGCCACTACATCCTTGTAAAGGGAACAATTCAAGAGGAAGAAATGACAATCATAAACATATATGCACCAAATATAAATGCCCCCAACTATATAAAACAAATATTAAGTAACATGAAAAACCAAATAAGCACTAATACAATTGTAGTGGGGGATCTAAATACCTCACTATCACAAATACACAGATCTTCTAGGCAAAAAATCAACAATGAAATACTAGAACTGAACCAAGCGTTTGAACACATGGACTTATTAGATGTCTATAGAGTGTTCTACCCCACAAAATCAGAATATACATTCTTTTCAGCTGCACATGAGTCATTCTCCAAGAGAGATCACATACTACCTCACAGAACAGGTTTGAATAAATGCAAAAGAATTGAAGTTATTCCCTGTATATTATCAGATCACAGTGCAATAAAGCTGGAGATCAATAGCCTAAGAAACTGTAGAACTTCACGAACACATGGAAATTGAACAATACTCTCCTGAACAATCAATGGATTACAGAGGAAATCAAAGAAGAAATCAGACAGTTTTTACAAATAAATGAAAATGCCAATACAGGAATCTATGGGACACAATGAAAGCAATTCTAAGGGGAAAATTCATAGCACTGAATGCCCACATTAGGAAAATAGAGCAAGCTCAGATAAACAACTTAAGGATGAATCTTAGACTCCTAGAAAAACAAGAGCAAGAAAAACCCAAAGCTCAAACAAGAGAGGAAATTATAAAGATTAGAGCAGAAATCAATGCAATGGAAACTAAGAAAATGATACAAAAAATAAATGAATCAAAGAGTTGGTTTTTGAAAGAATAAATAAAATTGATAAACCCTTAGCAGACCTTATCAAAAAAAAGGAAAGAAAAGGCTCAGATCCATGCAATCAGGAATGAAAAAGACGAAGTCACAACAGATCCCACAGAAATCCAGAGGATCACTAATACATACTATGAGAACCTGTACTCTAATAAAATGGAAAACACAGAAGAAATGGACAGATTTCTAGATACTTACAAATTACCAAAGTTGAATGAAGAAGATAAAAACATTTTAACACCCCAATTACAATCAGTGAAATCGAAAATGTAATTAAAAACTTACCAACAAGGAAAAGCCCAGGTCCTGACGGATTCACTGCTGAATTTTGCAAGACATTTAGAGAAGAACTACTGCCATTACTCTTCAGACTTTTCAATGAAATTGAAAGGGAAGGAATACTTCCAAATTCACTCCTAGAAGCAAGTATCACTTTGATTCCCAAACCAGGGAAAGATGTAACTAAAAAAGAGAACTACAGGCCAATCTCCTTAATGAATATAGATGCAAAAATCCTCCATAAGATACTAGCAAACAGAATACAGAGGATCATCAAGAAGATCATTCATCCCAACCAAGTCGGATTTATTCCAGGGATGCAAGGATAGTTCAACAAAGTAAATCAATTAATGTAATACACTATATTAACAAAGTCAAGGACAAGAAACACATGATCCTCTCCATAGATGCAGAAAAAGCATTTGACAAAATTCAACACCCATTCATGATAAAAACTCTGCAAAAAATTGGAATAGATGGTCTATGTCTCAACTTAATAAAGGCTATCTATGAAAAACCAATAGCCAACATCATATTAAATGGCCAAAAACTGAAAACCTTCATGTTAAAATCAGGAACAAGACAAGGATGCCCACAGTCACCACTCCTCTTTGATATAGTTCTGGAAACATTAGCCACAGCAATTAGACAAGAGAAAGAAATTAGAGCAATAAAGATAGGAAAGGAAGAAGTTAAACTGTCATTATTTGCTGATGATATGATACTCTACATTGAAGACCCAAAAAATTGCAACAAAAGACTCCTGGACTTAATTGACACTTTTAGCAGCATAGCTGTATACGAGATCAACACTCAAAAATCAATAGCATTCCAGTACACAAATAACAGTCTCACTGAGAGAGAAATTAGGGAAACAATTTCTTTCACAATAGCATCCAAAAAAAATGAAGTGTTTAGAAATCAATCTAACGACAGAAGCAAAAGACCTCTACACTGAAAACTACAAAGAGATTGAAGAGGCTATAAGAAAATGGATATCCCCTACTCCTGGGTAGGAAGAATCAACATAGTGAAAATGGCCATACTACCAAAACTGCTATACAGATTCAATGCAATGCCAATTGCAATCCCAACAGTAATTCACAGAACTAGAAAAAATGATCCAAAAATTCATTTGGAACCAGAAGAGACCTAGAATAGCAAAAGCCATCCTAGGCAACAGACACATGGCAGCAGATATAACAATTCCCAATTTGAAACTAAACTACAAAGCCACTGTGATAAAAACAGCATGGTACTCACAAAGAAACAGACCTGAGGATCAGTGGAACAGACTGGAAGATACAAGAACAACTCCAGAGGTACTGAGCTACCTCATTTTTGACAAAGGAGCTGACCATCTTCACTGGAGACAAGATATATCTTTAATAAATGGTGTTGGAAAAACTGGATTTCAACCTGCCAAAGATTAAAACTAGACCCTTATCTTTCACCATGCACTAAACTAAAATCCAAGTGGATTAAAGATCTAAATATTTAAAAAGAGACACTAAACTTGCTGGAAGATAAGTTAGTCAGAACTCTTGAAGACACTGGCATAGGAAAAGACTTTATGAACAAATCCTCAGTAGCACAAAGAATCAGCAAATGGGATCTCATCTTACGAAAAAGCTTCTGCACTGCAAAAGAAACCATCAACAGAACTAAAAGACAACCTACAACGTGGGAAAAAAATTTTACCAGCTTCTCCTCAGACAAAGGGCTCTTATCTAGAATGTATAAAGAATTCAAAAAACCAGCCCCCACCCAAATATAAAGATGCAATTCAAAAATGGGCATCAGAAATGAATAGGCATTTCTCAGACAAAGAAGTAAAAGCAGCAAGTAAATATATGAAAAAATGTTCCACATCACTGGTCATTCGAGAGATGCAGATGAAAACAACACTGAGATTCCACCTCACCCCACAAAGAATGGCTGCTATCAAGAAATCACACAATAACAAATGTTGGCGGGGTTGTGGGGAGAAAGGAACCCTTCTCCATTGTTGGTGGGAGTGCAGACTGGTGCAACCACTATGGAAATCAATATGGAGATACCTCAAAGAGCTGTGACTAGAGATTCCATTTGACCCAGCCATCCCTCTGCTGGGTATCTTTCCAAAAGAATTAAAAGAATCATATCACAGTGATACATGAACACTTATGTTTATAGCAGCACAGTTTGTAATAGCTAAAAGTTGGAAACAACCTATTTGGCCATCCGTTGGAAACTGGATAAAGAAGTTGTGGTTTTTCTATAAAATGGAATATTACTCAGCCATAAAGAGCGAGAAAATAGATTCATTCATAGGAAAATGGATACATATTGAAGATATACTCCTAAGTGAAATAAATAAGTCACACATGTGTAAATACCGAATAGTTTCCCTGGTGTAAATAATCTGCAACAATGCATAAGATT
>NW_022900949.1:34442075-34460605 GCF_012274545.1 Fukomys damarensis
CTAATAAGATTACTGACATTTAGAAATGGGAAGAAAGGAGCTAAAGGTGTAGGGAAGGTGGGATGGGTAGGGGAAGAGTAAAAAGGGAAAAGAAAAAAATGTGAGAGAATGAAAAGATGAAAATAAAGTGTTTGTAGATGGGGAGGGGAGGAGGGGGTGAAGGGAGGGCAGAGGTAAGGGGAAAAATGAGAACAAAGACCTGTCATGTAGAGGTACAAGATCCCAACAATGAATGTAACTGCACTGTATCCCTAAAATGTACCAATAAACTCAATTAAAGCTGAAAAAAAATTGTGGCTTCACTTATATACAGTAAAATACACCCTTTTCTCTGTGTGTGTATACAGTTTTATGAGTTCTGGGAAATGTACACAATCATGTGAAACTACTGCATTCCAAATACAGTGATCATACCTTCTCCTCAAATTTCTGCCTGGCCTTCTTTAAACAGCTACCTCCCGGGCCTTGGGCTCTGGCAGCCACTCAGATGTTTTTGGTCCCTACACTTCCTCCTCTTCAGAGCGTCATACAACTACAGTGATACAGTGCATGTGTGTGTGTGTGTGTGTGTGTGTGTGTGTGTGTGTGTGTCTTGCTTTTTTCTGCCTGGCATCGCGTACTAGGATTAACGTATTCACTCATGTATCAGTAGTTTGTTTCCTTTCTAGGGCTGAATAGTATTCTATTACATAGAGATGTGCCACGATTAGTTTACCCTTTCATCAGTCGAAAGGACATTTGAGTTTTGGGGTTTTTGCTTTGTTTTGTTTTGTTTTTTTGCTTGGAGCAATTGTGAATGAAGCCACTATCAACATTCGTGGACAGGCTGGGTGTGAACATGAGGGTTCTTCTCTCTTCGGCGAACACCTGGAGCGACATCCCCAGCCCATGTGTGCAGTGCAGTTCGCTCTAGGAAATGGCCACAGTCCTTCCCAAAGCGCCAACACCATTTTGCATTTCCACCAGCAGCACACAAGAGCTCCAGTGGCTCCACGACCTCCCCATCCCTTGTTAGGAGGAGGCGTGACTACGGACTCTAGAGGGACCTCCGGGAATCTTGGCCTTCCTGTTCCCCTCCAAGGCTTCTGCACTTGCTGTTTCTTCTTCTGAAACAAACTTACCACGTGCTAGGGTGGCTCACATTAGTATTTGATTTTAAACCATCACCTGTCATTTTGGCCGTGGTGGTGCACACCTGTAATCCCAGAACGTGGGAGGCTGAGACAGGAGAATCACTAAGAGTTCAGGCCAGCCCACTCTACAGAGTGAGTTTAAGACCTACCTAAAATATGTAGGGAGATACTATCTCAAAAACTAAATAAATAAGCCACCATCTCTCTGCACACCTAAAGACCAGCTAAAAACACAGACACGGCAGTCCATGCTTATAATCCCAGCTACTCAGAGACAGAGGCAAGAAGGACCACAAGTTTGAGCCCAGCCTGGTCAACTTAGTGAGACCCTGTCTCATAAAAAAAAAAAAGCATGCTGGGAACTAGCAGAAAGAATCAAAACTGGGATCTCGTCTTATTAAAAAGCTTCTGCACTGCAAAAGAAACCTTCAATAGAACTGAGACAACCTGCAATGTGGGAAAAAGTTTTACCAGCTGCTCCTCAGACAAAGGACTATTATCTAGAATATATAAAGAACTCAAAATAATCACCCCCCCCAAATATAACAACCCGATTCAAAAATGGGCATCTGAAATGAACAGACATTTCTCAGACAAAGAAGTAAAAGCAGCAAGTAAATATATGAAAAAATGTTCCACATCACTGGTCATTCGAGAGATGCAGATGAAAACAACACTGAGATTTCACCTCACCCCACAAAGAATGGCTGCTATCAAGAAATCAAGCAATAATAAATGTTGGCGGGGTTTGGGGAGAAAGGAACCCTTCTCCATTGTTGGTGGGAGTGCAGACTGGTGCAACCACTATGGAAATCAATATGGAGATACCTCAGAGAGCTGGGATTAGAGGTTCCTTTTGACCCAGACATCCCTCTTCTGGGTATCTTTCCAAAAGAATTAAAAGAATCATACCAGAGGGATATATGCACACCCATGTTTATAGCGGCACAGTTTGTGATAGCTAAAACTTGGAAACAGCCCATTTGCCCATCACTTGGAAACTGGATAAAGAAGATGTAGTTTTTCTATAAAATGGAATACTACTCAGCCATAAAGAATGAGAAAGTAGATTCATTCATAGGAAAATGTATACATATTGAAGACATACTCCTAAGTGAAATACATAAGTCACACATGTGTAAATACCGAATAGTTTCTTTGGTGTGAATAAACTATAATAATGCATAAGATCCTAATGAGATAACTGATATTGTGAAATGGGAAGAAAAGGGCTAACGGTGTAGGCAAAGTGGGAAGCGTAGGAGAAAGGTAATAAGGGAAAGGAAAAAAATCGGAGAAAATGAAAAAATGTTTGTAAATGGGGAGGGTAGGAGGGGGTGAAGGAGGGCAGGGACAAGGGGAAAAAATGAGAACCAAGACCTGTCACGTAAAGGTAAAGATCCCAAAGATGAATGTAACTGTACTGTATACCTAAAATGTACCAAAAAACTCAATGAGAAAAAAAAGAATAAAAAAAGCATGGCGGTGTAGCTCAGTGTGAGGCCCTGAGTTCAATACACAGTACTGACAAAAAATGTAATTATAAAACTATACTTTCATCCTGCATTCTTCCTTGTACCCTGAGTCTTAATTGCTATCAGTAATTACATGATGCTAAAAACATTCTCATTTGCAATGTAAGTATATTGAAGACAGAGTGTGTCTTTTGATACTAAACTCTGAACACACATACCTTATGCTGGACCCCAAAGCATTAATGACTGTTGTCTTCACCTTTCTCTGAGGACACCGTGCACCTCAAAGGCCCCTCATTCGTGAAGCTTTTCTGTGACCCGCCCTGTGCGCCAAGACTGTGTGCTCTTTACAGATACCGGGTTGGCATCTCCATTGCCTAAGTAGAAAGGAAGCAAGAGTCGTGGTAATTTACTTTTGGTACGGTCCTGCCTAAGGAAACTAATTACTATGTTTAATTTTTTTTAAATGTGTAAGGAGCCCTCAATTCATATGTAAATAATCAAAACTCTAGTTCTCATTTGCCTGTATTTTTATTTTTCTATGTCAAATCTATACTTTATATGGGGTCAGTAACCCTCCAAATTTCAGCCATAATTTTGTCAAGTTCTTCATTTTCTCTTCCTCATTTCCCAACCCTCAGTCAATTGAAAACATTTAAGAAACTATGGCTTAGGAAGAGCATGTTAAAATTGTTTGCCCAAAATGAAAGCTGAAAAATCAGTTCCTTTTTAAACCAATAGATCTTCAGAAATTGCTTCTGGAAAGAGAGACAGTTTGGAGAGAAAAGATAATGCTGAAGATGCCTGCCAACAATGACATTTAATGGGCATATGCCAACATGGTTTATTGTCTTTCACCATAGAAAAAGGATTTCAGGACACATCAGTGAGAGCCACACTTTACTAGACAGAATTAGAAAAATAAGAAAGGGGTTTGAAACTGAGGACCTAAAGGAGGCATAGCCGTGATGACCAGACCGGCCCATTATCAAGAGAGTAACACTACGGCTTCAGAGTGGGGAAGGGTCTGGCAAGCTCACGGCATGGCTTGGGTTCGGGAATTTCCTCCTAGTGTGAGGTATGGACCTTTTTGGAGGTAACCTTGCGCCCCCTGCAGGCAGAGTGAGGGCACTACACTGGATCCCGGTAACAAGAACAGGGCAGAAAGGGCGCACTGCACACAGTAAGTTAGCGAAGAGGTGGGGGGAAGCCTCCATCTTTGGAAGGCGAGAGTTCACGGACTAGGGCCTGAGATCGTAGCTGTCCTGCCCCTAGAGGATACCTGTCCTACTGCACTGGAAGTACCCTGCAGGGTCGCTCCCTGACGCCTGAAGCAGCTCTGTCCACCTGACTGCAGTCCTGCTTCTTGAAGCCCCACATCCCGGACCATCCTGCACCTCACTGGGCTTCCCTACAACCAGAAGGCACAGACTCAACGAGCAGGTGGCCAGTGCTGCCCATCTGCCAGCCACAAGTCATGTGTCGATGCCTTGATTTCATCACATGCTGGAAATTTCAACTTTCCTCAGGACAACTAAGTGAGATTCAGTAGCAATCCCTAGATGGAGAGGCAAGAGAACCAAAGCTCAGAGGCCGTGGTGGCTGTGATCACGTAGCAGAGATTCATATCCAGGTCTGCCCACTCCCGGCCAACACTGCTGGCCAAACCAGCAAGCTGCTCCATGTCCTTGGCCAATCCACCTTCGGGGATTTCTCTTCAGGTAAGAACTTAGCTTCTGGGTTTGCCTTCTAACAGGTAAACAGGTGCATCACACTGCTTCTGTTTACCAAACTGCTTTCCAGAATGCTGCCCTTCACAGCCATGGGATGGATGCGTCTATTGTGCTACACCTGTGTCATCACTGGCTATTATCGCTTAGAGACTTAAAAACTCATGCCATTGCTCAAATTTCCAGGTCTTTGAGCTGTTTTTTTAAAGGTCTTAGACATTTCTTCGTGTTTGCTAGCTAATTGTGTTACTCTTACTGTGTAACTTCACCCCTAGTGAGATGACACACATCTTAAAACTGGTGCTCCATACAGACTGGCTTCAGCTTCTGTAAAACTGAGGGCCAGCCACACTTAGACTGGTCCACAAGCAACCTGGAAAAGGAAATATGACAGGAAAAGCAAGAAATAACTTAGTCATATTCTAGGACATTTGTTTTACAATCTCATTTTCTTGAATGTAAGTATTCTAAGGAATGGATTGTTGGCATATACAGATGTAGAAAGCTTTATTAGGTTGAATGATATTGCACCGTCATTTCTATAGGTCAAATCTCTATAGCAGCAATGACAAACTTTTAAAGACTGAGTGTCCACGCTGTAGTAAAAGGCCCACTTACTGCAAAATGTCAACATCACAATGAGACCTGAACATTGAGAGTTTTGTTTAGAAAAAACAACTGCCATCCGATGCTTGGCTGTTGGGGTGACTCAGCTTGCCTGCTAACAGGACTCTGCATTCCTGCTAAGGATCATAGGCATTTGGTTTGCTACCAGGGACCTACACTATCAAGGGCCTCACATAGTAATTGCCATCTATCAGAAATGTTAGCCATGGATGTCATGTCATGTTTTCTAGTAGTCACATTTAAAAACTAAAGACACGTAAAATTAATTGTAATGTATTTGATGTATAAAGATATTTCAACTTGAAATCAACATAATGACAAAATAACATCATTCTTTTTTTCATAGTGTTTTTGCAATTAGGTATTTTATACCTTGAGGCCTGTTCAAGCCTGTCGGGCCAAGGATTACATCCACAGGAAGACAGGGAAGTCTAGAGCAACAGTTACAGGTCATTGTTATCGTTTGTTTCAATGTCCCCCCAAAAGCTTCATGTGGATGTGGGACTTTCCTTTTCAGAGGTAGTTGAATCTGGAATGTGTGATGCTAGGGTTAAGGGTGTGTGATTACCAAACACTACACGGGATTAGTTTTGCACCACCCTAATTCCAGAAGTCTGAATAAAAGGGGCAGACAGATGCTACTAAACCTGTTACCTTTGCTAACTGGTGCGTGATGTGTTGTTTCTCCTCTGGGATGCCTGTCTGTCAACCACTCTGCTTTGGAACCAGCTAATTACGGACTGAAACTTCTATAAACTGTAAGCCAAATAAGCCTCTTCTCCCTCAAGTTTGGGTGTTGAGTATTTTGTCTGAGCAATGAGAAAAGCCTTCCTCTAATACTCTACCCTACTCTTTACTAGGAATATAAACACTTCTTGCCTTTTTGTGTGGACTACAGAAAAGTTACCTTGAAGTCTATTTCTTTAATCCAAATATTAAAAGGTATACATTAGCTTACAACATGAATTAAAGTCTACATTCATAGGTTAGCTAAAAACATGAAATTTAAAACTAACGCCCTTCCATATTCCATTTCTTCTTTATAAGAATACTTTTTGTCAATGTTCTTGTACTCTTTGAGTAACTATTCTGAAGATTACGATACACCATGTATTGTTTTTTTACTATTTTGTTATGAAATTTTGTCTTAAAAGTAAATCTCCGAGGGCAATCCCGTTTCCCCAAAGCATGACAATGTTCTCTGGCTGTGAAGCTGCAACTCCTGCCCCGAGCCTACACACTCGTGTGCGAAGTTCAGTGTTTGCTGAGCCACAATGAGCAAAGCCCCTGCCGTCTGCCAGCTTGGCATCCTCGGCCTGCGCAGGGATGCACTGCCACCGTGGGCGCTGTCACGATGAAGCCAGTTTCCACTGCCACCACCGACATCCAACAGCTGTGACCGCTACACCTCACCGTCCACAGGAGTCACCTATGTCCAACAAAAGGTATTCTAGGTTAACAGTGACAAGTGCTGAAGGAAAACAACAAAGAGCACAGAGGCAGGACGTGAGTGACCCATCTGTGGGGAGCTGGGGAACAATGGCTCAGAAAGCCTCCTCGAGGTGGTGCCCCGCAGCCGTGGGGTAAG
The DNA here is from genome assembly GCF_012274545.1 of Fukomys damarensis. Taxonomy (NCBI): domain Eukaryota; kingdom Metazoa; phylum Chordata; class Mammalia; order Rodentia; family Bathyergidae; genus Fukomys; species Fukomys damarensis. The sequence goes on from NW_022900949.1 coordinate 34,448,629, forward strand.
ATGCAGTATTCACACCAGGCAAAGCAAACAGCACGTGCCAGGCCTGGGCGTGAGTGAGTCTACCTGACAGTGTCAGAGGCAGAGCACAGTGGGGGCACCAGGTGGCAGTAGGACTTCAGACTGTGCCTTAGGGAGCAGCCCAGTGAATGTGGGAGGAACCCACAGGGCCAGGCAGGAGCAGCATGGCCTTATTCAGGGCTGGAGAGTAAGTTATTCCCTGCTGGAAGCATTCCACAGGGGCAAGGTGACAACCAGTGCACTTGAACAATGTGACAGTACCCTATAAATTAAACAGAAACCGAAATAGGCCTTGGCTGCCTATCCTGATCGCCGGAGCTGCATACAGAAATCAGACTGCCCAAATGTCATGGATGGTAACAACAGTGGTATGAATTGGTGTAAGTAAAAGTACTATGTATATGCTTGAATTAAATTTTAAAAAATCAGAACAGCTTTCTGAAACACAGCTTTGGCAGTGAGTAAAGTCACAATAAAGAATAATACACTCTTAACTTTCCATTTTTTCCTAAAAAAGGGAGAGTCCATGTCTTATAGACATTCATTTAGATGTTACACATTTTTCTTATGTTTTCATTGAAATATTTTTTACTTTTATCATTATTGCCTATTACTCTTACAAAAACCTTGGGTTTTGGGCTGAGGATTTAGCTCAGTGGCACCATGCCTGCCTGGCAAGCACATAGTCCTGAGTTTGATTCCCAGTGCCAAAACAAAAAACAAAACAAAAAACCTTGGGTTTCAATGCACGTATTTTATCAAACCCCCACCCATCAAGACATCAGGATTTTTCTAAAGTGCTAAAATGCATATGCTCCCCATAACTTTAGGCTAGAAATATAATGGACAGAAGAATCCTCAAGGTCACCTCACATCCTGAGAGTCCCAGGTTTCATGACAGGGGAAGAATTTTGCTAACAAACAAGTGAATTAAAATCCACGCAAATTGTGCTCACATCAGCAGCACATAGACTAAAATCCGGGAGAATACACTTTAAATCTTCACCTTCTTGTCCTTACTTCTGTAACATATCGTAACACAATATTCTTATTCTGAATATGCTTATTCAAAAATCATGGTCACAAGCCCTGAGAGAGTGTGCTGTAAAGTTTTGTTTTCATAATTCGTAGATAACTATTATTTGCTAATTTTTTATTCTATCTTTGCTTTCCTTTGTTTCATCTGTCTTCTTTTCTTTCCACAGGTTTCCAAGGACGATTCCTAAAAAGAGGATTATCCCTATTGTTCGGTTGGAGGTGAATTTATCCCAACAGTCTGCAGGGTTGTGGATGTCCAGAGTATGGATCTGTAAGGGAAAAGCAAAGTGCTGCGTTAGGACCTCGTCTGGACCCTGGGGCATCAGAAATAAATAACCAATGCAGACAGAAACAGTAATTAGTTATGGAAGACCCTGCTGTACCCCAAACTGCCTCCCAAGAAAGGAAATCTACATATCTGTCACTGGAATCAGCTAAGGTCTGTCCTGATTAGGAGAGTCTGGCAGAGAGATGTGCAACTGCTTTGAGAGACACTCCATGCTACTCAGTTCTCCAACAGGAGGAACATCCTTAACCCCCAATCCACAGTGCTCCAAGATCCAGCACTGACATGAGAGCTGACAGCAAAGTATGGTGGAAAGTTCCGCAACTCACGTGACAACACAGCCAAGATAAGGTACAATGAAAATGTTGTATAAAACTGCCTTCAGGCTACGTGAATAAGCTTAGTGCACTGAACGTGAATGTATTTTGTGTTTAGACTTGGGACAGCTTGTTATGTGTGAGACCTAACTGAGCCAAAGTGACTCCAAGTTGGCTTGCTAATGACCCCAGAAACTGTAGCTTTTCCCTCTCTTATTAAACAGTGGGGAAAGCTGCTCAAACTGCAAAAAACCTTTCTTTGCTATTTGCAGGCTATGTTAAAGGTAACCATAAAATACTTCCCCCATAAGATAAATGAATATGTTTGAAGTTTATTTACCCCCTTGCAGCTGTGTAAAAACCCTATGTTTGAACTTCTTTGTTTGAAAAACCCTATAAAACCTATGCACAATCCTGTAACAGGGCTTCACTTCTCTTAGAGAGTGGAATCCGCATGTGTGTAATAAACTTCTTTCAATTTTATCTGTGTCCTGGTATTTGGTGTTCTCTCGCTGGCTTGGTATAACATTCTGTATATGTGAATATTAAAAAACAAAAAACAAAAAACTCCAAACCTAAAACCCTGCTGGCCCCAACCCTCTCAGACAAGGTACACTCACACTGTATCCTGTCTTTAGCAAGCCCTTCCCTATGCAGAGTAATACAAAGCCAGCCTCCTTGCAATGCTCACCACCAGGTGCCAGCTCTGCTCTCTGGAGCAGTCTCTCAAGGGAGAACAACTTCGTCTGGGCAGGATGACGTTTGTGCAGGGCTGTCTGGTGCACTGGAATACACTGAGCATTCCCAGCTCTCATTCACTAAATAATAGTTTACCATGACAGCCAAAGGTGCTCATGTGTTTCTAAATCTCACTCCTATCCACACTTGAAGGGGACCCGGAGACCCTGATCTGCAGCTGTTGACCTACAGCACCCAGCCCCCTCTCCCTGCGGAAGTCCTGTGAATATCTCACAGGTCTGTCTTACTCTGCCCTGAGGAAACAAAAGACCATGCCCATCCTAAAACACTGCATTGAGGGCTGAACAGAGGACCACAAATGTAATTAGAATATAAAGTGGTGGGTTCCACGTAGTTTTATAATATTTATGACTGTACTCATAATTTCTGCCTTCCTCTGCCATCTAATATTTAAATACCAATGTGTGTCCACTATCAGCCCCAACAATCAACTGATGATGACAGCCCGAGTTCAGCTAAAGTTACAGCCAGAGAGAGGCTGTGGAATTCTGGGAAGGAATCCAGAGAATCACCGATTCATATTGTTAGGGCTTGTGATGAGGGAACAGTGCAGGAAATACAGCCTATCTGGCTCTAGGCTCCTTCAACCCTGCAGTACAAGTCTGGCCTACATTGTTGGGTACTTTACAAAAATCTGTATAAAATACAGTGTTTCCTCAGTTTATGAACGCTTTTATTTACAAACAATTTGGTTCACAAACAGAAACACTGGGTAAAATTTTGCTTTTGTGTGAAAACTCTGCATTGGGTGACGAACACAGCCATGGCCATGTTTCCCCCCAGAACAAGAACAAGAACATGGCCATCTTTTCCAGTACTGTGGATGAATTCAGTTTGTGAACTGTGGATCAGCTAAATACAGGTTCACTAACATCTGCTGGTTCTATTCAAAGAAAATAACAGCAACATTCCTACAAAATTAGTCCATCTAATCTGATTTAATCAAAATTAGATATAATCACTTTATGAGTCAGTAACAGAAGCTTGTGGGGGCAGGGAGTGTGGTGCTGAGTGAACACCTGAAACGCCCATTTCCTGTCTTCTAGGCAGAACCCTGACACCTTTAACATTTCATTTCATATCTTCACTGGCACTGCTTTCTATGCCTGTGAAAATCAAACTTCTGAAAGATTAGTTTTTAAACCATAACCAGAAACTCAGATTTCATTTTTAAAAAGTAATTCAATTCAACCTAGACATTGTTTCTGATATTGCTGAAAATTTTCCAGATACATGAGAAGTAATCCCAGAAAAACAGAGAAATCTAGACTTAGGTTTCTACTATTTATTTAAAATAACACAGCTTTTTCATGACAAACTGGGTCTGAGGAAGAGAAGTTCAAACCACAACAGGGCAAGAAGTTGTCTGAGAAGTTCCCTGCCTTGTAAACAAAGACAGAATCCTGTTTACATAATCGATGCCAAGGGAAAAGAAGAAAAAGGCCAAACCTGGTGAGCCAAGTGGGCTCCGATGACAAGGAGAGCAGCATAGTAGGGAGGGGTCTGGGCACAGCTCACTCCTGCCAGGCTCAGTGCCCCCAGCATGGCCACGCTGAAGCCCCCAAGCCACTGCCTGGTGTTCTCCTTGAACAGCAGTGCCGTGGACTTGAGCCCAATCAGAGCATCGTCTCTTTTGTCCTAACAGCAGGAAATAATAAGAAACACTGTTTTATGGTTCATTCTCATACCATAAAGTTCACTATTTTGAAGTGTACAGTTTGGTGGTATTTAGAGTAGTCATAAGGTGCATAACCGTCACTAATATCTGTTTTAGAACAGGCAGAAACACCACACGGTGAGAGAGAACAGCAAGCCTGAAACCGTCTGGACAGAAGGGCCATGCAGGCCAAGCAAAGTGACACATTACTGCGCAAACTTACTCAGCTCAACTGTCACCAGCTATGCTGTTTTTGCATCGTACCGTGATTCCTAACGACAATCCTACTAAATGAGAGTTAAAGCTCTCTTCTGCCTCTGAGTTCTCGAAGTAATTTCTTACTGCAGTTTCAAGCTCGCTCAAACCACCGGTGTATACAAATGCTCACTCAGCACACTCATGGCCATCCACTGACACTCCCAGCCAAACTTAGCCCCTGCCATCCCTCCAACCTACCCTCTACACAGTTCGTCTGGACCATGACTCCCATCTAGTTACCTGGTCTTTCCCAGTAAATGCATTTTGTATTCAGGACTGTACTTACCTGAAAAACTCATACTCATGAAGTGGAAGTGATCAGAGAATAATGCTACTTATAATCATGAAAACTCAGTAACAACTTCAAGGAACAAAATGGACATAATGTTAATTTGAAATAATTATAGCATGCCAAGTCAAGGGACTATTACACAGTCTCGAAGGGAAAAGGACAATAAAAATAAGGGAAATCTTTATTAGCCACCCTACTTGAGAAAGCTACCCCATGCAATGGTCAGAGATGGCACAGAGGGACAGGGGAGCATGACAGTAAAAAGCAGTCTCTGGAGACCAGGTCTGAATCTCAGACCTGCCATCCACTGTGACGAGGACAAGTCACTTTTCTACCCATTTTATCCGTAAAACAGGGACAATAAAAGCACCTTCCTTGCAGGTCCTTATGGGTATTAAATCAGTATTTGCAAAGTATTTAAAACAATGTAAAGCCTTTAAAACAGTGTCTGGTATACTTTAAATATTACTTAAATGCTCGCAAGTAAAACAGAATGAGTTGAACTTTTGGGTAAACACAGAAAAACATGAAACACAACTGTTTTGTTGGAGCCAAGGAATTGTGATTTTCTTAAGACTTCCCCCTTATTTTGGCTATTACTGAATAGTCCTTATAAAACAACAATATCTAAACCAAAGAAAACGTATTTCTTCTTTACCTGATGGGCATAAATAGTATCATAGATCAGGGTCCACATAACTCCAGCCAAGTAGAGCGGCAGGCACACAGAGGGGTCACAGGAGCCCTTCACGGCTGACCAGCCAAGCAGTGCACCCCAATTGAAAGTCAGGCCTGCAGAGGGGAACAGAGCAGAAGTGGGGTGGACGCAGGTTCCAAGGGAGGGGCCGGTGGGCTGCAGGCCACCAGCTCCATTTACTCTTCTCAGCCCGTTAGTTCCATCTCACAAGAATGGAAATGGGCTGAGTTTAGCTAGAATTAGCCTAACGAGCTACTAGCAAGAGCAGCTCCTGCTGAAGAGAACAGGACCTTAACTGAACATTTATCCCACCTGCGATGGTGTTTGGCTCAGTCACCAGACTGCGGCGCTGGAGTTGGAACTCAGACCTATGGGACTCAGAAGCCCGTGTTCTTTCCATCTATGAACAAACAGGAACACTTTCACACTGTACAGCCTCCTCCCCTCCGAGGACGACAGGGAAATGCCCACGATGGTGACAACTGCCAAATCTCCACTGCAGGCTCCAAAGCAGAGACTGAGCGTCCAGCTGGACCTCCCTGCTTGTGAGTCCCTCTGGCACTTTAAGCCCAACCCGTCTTCATGTCCTCTCCTGAACCCTTTTCCTCTTCTCCAGGCAGCTGCTCTCCACTGACTCTGCCTCTGCTCTGAGGTCCCGGGCATCTGTCACCCAACGGGGTACTGAAGTGGCCCCCAGATCTGCTGTCTTGTCCTCTAGCTCCTTAGAGATGGTGAATGTGTTATAATCCTTTTTGTTTCCCAAGTACTCAGTGTAATTCCCAGCACAATGTAAAAGTAGAGGTTCAATAAATGTTTGAATTAATTATACCAGCTTTTTAATATTATCTTGTAGTCTGGAAATGACGTTTCTCTTACCAAAAAACTTTCAGGTCAGCTAAAAATATAAATTTTGACCTTTTTTTTAACACTGAAAAGAGCATCCAATGGAAGCATCTTAGGAAAGGATAAACATTTCACCACAACTTTCCTGCAAGCCAGGCTCTCATCAGTTTCCTGGACTGTTTTTACTCTTTTATTTACTAGGAGAGTGTCACCAGAATAACTTTAGGACTATTCTACAGTCTTCTAGAAACAGAATAAGAGAGCCAAGGAGCAAATACTTCTGTAATAAAGTTTACTCAGCTATCCACCTCTCTTTTCACCAGCAATTACTGTACTAAATACCTGCACAGATGCTGGGCCACGTATAAAGGATGTTCATCTTCTAGTCACTTACAATTTACTAATGGAGAGACTGGGAGGTGGGCTAATGCTGTTAAAATTAAGGGAAACACAGGAAACTCGAGACAGACTTCTTCCTGGGAGATCTAAGGAGGCAGCACAGAAGGGGGCAACTGTCCACGCCACGCTGGCAGAGCTTCCTACCCTGTGCCCATGTTTTTCAGGGTACCTTGACCAACCCTCTCTTTGTGACACATCTAAATCTTTAAAAAGCACTTCTTCCAGGCGTAGTGGCACACGCCTGTAATCCCAGCACTCAGGAGGCTGAGGCAGAAGGATTGCTGAGAGTTTGAGACCAGCCTGGGCTACATAGTGAGTTCCATGGCAATCTGAACTACAGTTTTGAGACTCTGTCTCCAAACAAATAAACAAACAAACAACAACAAAATATAAAGCACTTTAAAAATACTGTAATGATAATCACAGAAAGAGATGCAAGGTTTTTTTTTAGCAAAGAAGAATGACTGGCACCTTTTATGAATATTCTTGGTTTGGAAAGTTTCATGATGGTCTACACATTTTTGATATATAGTACAGAAAAGCACAGTCTGAGCATGTTGAAGTTATTTCAAGCTCACCCAAGGCCAGCTGAGGCCAGTATGTGATTCTCTTCATCAGGGGGTAGGTGATGACGAGAAGTAATGATGCTGCTCCCAGAGCTATACTGAAAATAGGAAAAGCGGGATTAACGTCACAGTCACTCGGGAATCACTAATTACTGGAAGACATTATAATACTATTTGGAAATTTTTTAAGAACTTAAATAATGGTTTTTGTTATGCAAAATTCTATCCCTGGACTTTGGCTTCCCCTATTACAAAGGATGATTAGAAAAATATTTTAAACAATCAAACAAAAGAATAGCTGGCACATACCAATGAGTGATTTACACACGTTAGTTCGTTACAATCATCACAATGACCCCAGGACACAAGTAGTTTTACTCTGGTTACATCTTTCTGTAATTTGCTGTTGTCACATAACTTTTCTGTAACAGAGCCAAGGCTGAAACCCAGATCTGGAGGCCAGCCTGCTCATCACCACGCAGCCTTAAACGATCTGAAACCCTCAGTGTCTAGCAGATGAAACCTCCTTCCTACAAGTGAGCTGGGGTCAAAAGATCCTTTTTCACAATTTGTGTTAGTTCTCAAGAAAAGGCAGACGTGGAAAACATAAGATGCTCTTTAGTACCTGATGCCCAGCTCACAGCACTCTGGGAAGAACCTCCCAGGGTGTTTTGGAGACACCCCTGCTGTCAGCGCAAGGCCTATGTAAACCTCTGGCCAGGCGTATTTGCTAATGGCCCTCCCCATTGGGTATTTTTTTTTCTCCTCCTCAAAGCACTTCATAAACAGGCAGCTGATGTACAAAAGCTTAGTTGTACCTCTATTTAAGAGACACAGGGAAAAAAAGGAGAGCGAGAGAGACACAGGAACAAGCGTTCCCATTTTCCTCTTGTCACTGATTAGTTACATGGCCTGTTACTGATTAGTTACAGCACAGGGGAAGGACACAGTTCTTTTTGAAAAATAAGTCTACTTACTTGTGTTTCCCTGCACTTTGGGAATAACCTCCAGCATAAACTATACATATACACATCCATGTATACAAACTTAGAAAGCTTTACAAGTGCCTGTGTCCCTTAGGGGATATAAAATGCAAATATCAAAGACAGTTTCAAATATAATCAATGGTGATCTTTTAACTCTTTTGGCTGAAAGCATGATAGGTTTTTGTTGTCACTGTTTCATTTTGCAATACTGGGGATTGAACCCAGGGCCTTCTGTTCTTAGTACCTCTCCTCCTATTTTTAAAATTTTAAAACAGGGTCTCACCAACTGCTAAATTGCCTAGGGTTCAACTTGAAATCCTCCTGCCTCAGTCTCCTCCCAGAATGCTGGGATTACTGGGTGTGTGCTGCGTGCCTGGCTGGCTGAAAGCATTCTGTGGCAGATTTTACAGTGTGGAAGATCACTGTATTTATGCTTCATAACTTACAGATCCTGGACATGCAGCCAATAAGCAACTTTAGTGACGAAGGTTTTTCTATTTTACTTTATTCCTACTTTCTCTAGCTCAAAGGAGTCCATAACGCTCAAGAAAAACACATTTAAACTGGCGTGGTGGCGCACACCTGTAATCCCAGCACTTGGGAGGCTGAGGCAGATGATTACTGTGATCTTTGAGACCAGCTTGGGCTACATAGTGAGTTCCAAGTCAGTCTCAACTACATAGTGAGACCCTGTCTCAAAAAAACAAAAAACAAACAAACAAACAACAACAACAACAACAACACATTTAATATACCTGTAGTAATTCAGACACAGAAGAACACCCAGTGCCAAGGTCAGCTGTCCCCCGAGAAAAACCAAGGACTGAAAAGCTGAAATGTGTCCAGCGGCTACTGGGCGATTGGCTGTTCTTGTAACCTTAACACAGAAACACAGAGAGAGATGCCTTAGCCTAGTGCTCAGGTCACTTAAACATTTAGTCAGGAGGCTTCCTTGCATAGGCATTGAGGGACAAATATGAGTAAAGGATGAAATGAACACTGGAAGTGCTGTCAAGAATTAAAACTGCATATTTAAAATAGCACTGAAAAGAGCTAAAAATTCCCATCACTCATTCCCCCTTTCATTTGATTTCCCAACCCCATCTCCAAACAAACAAAACAAAGCAACCTTTTTTTTCTAGCTCTTTAGCTACTCAGCACAGCGAACAGTAAGCTCCATTTCCACAAAGAAATGAGGCCCAAGAACAACGGGCACCCTCGGGAGAGGAGAAACTGCAGCAGGCGTCGGGTAAGGCTAACACAGCAGCGCTTCAGTCAGACATCAGAGGTGGAGAGAGACCATGTCATCGGGGTTTGCAAGTGGAGCGCTTTCGCCAGCTACTTCAGAACGGTCTGAGAGAGCGTACTGACCGCACTCCTGTGGTGGGGTGAATTCCCCGTGAAACTAAGTAGGCAAATCATTTGCACTGCGTGTTTTTACTTTGTAAAATATGATTAGCCTAAACTCAACCACAAATAAAGGATATTGCCAACATTTTTGACATTGCTAGAAATTAAGACAGGATCAGGGATTAGAAAACCTAGCATCTGGGCTGGGGATTTAGCTCAGTGGTTCTGCTGCCGCCTCACAAGCACAAGGTCCCAAGTTCAATCCCTGGTACCAAAAAAAAGAAAGAAAAAGAAAAAGAAAAGAAAGAAAACCTAGCATTTGAATTCTATCACTTACTGGTAAATTATTTAACCTCACCATGGCTTACTTATCTTTTAAGAGGAAATACAGAGGAAGAAGGAATAATAGCAACTACCTTACAGGGTAAGTAAGTACACTGTCTCGGGTACACAAATACACAATCACTTATCTATTGTTAATTTAACATTTTTTTGTATAGTTGATATCAAAGGCTAGCACACTGTGGCCTATGGGCCGAATCCAGCCTACTGCATGCATGTATGTATATAATACAAATGAAAATAATTTTTAAAAGGATAATATATGAATATGAAATTCAAATTTCAGTGTCTACAAATAAAGCTTTTTGAGAAACACACCCTCAGCCATTTTTTAACACATTGTGTAACAAGAATTTGATCAACTGCAATGAAGATGATTTGGCTAACAAAACCTAAAATATTTACTAACTGGTTCCCCACAGAAAAAGGCTGTTGCTAGCTGGGCATGGTGGTGCACACCTGTAATCCCAGCACTTAGGAGGCTGAGGCAGGAGGATCTCTGCAAGTGTGAGGCCACCTGGGCTAAACAGCAAGTTCAGAGCCATCCTAAACTATAGAGCAAGACCTTGCTTAAGAAAAAAAAAAAAGAAAAGAAAGAAAGAAAGAAAGAAAGAAAGAAAGAAAGAAAGAAAGAAAGAGAAAGAAAAGAAAAAGACTGCTGACTGGATTTATATCATGCTTCAAGATGCAATAAGATAGCTTCCAAAAAACTGGGTCCAGTGGTTAAAGGACCAGAAGTAGATCTTTATGCTTGAGATGGTTCCTCAGGTTTTAAATTGGAAAGAGTATTTTTAATGTTTCAAGATACTACCATAATTTCAGCAAGAATTTGAGTGTTTGTAACGTGCCAAATTCTAAGAACTATCATCATTCACAAATTCTTGCCATTTCTAATGTGGATGAAACCAAGAGGCACGGTAACTTTCCAGGGTCACAGATGCTATGCCAGTCCTACCAACCAGAAGGTTCACTCTCCTTCAGGACAGAATTTCCTACTAAGTTTGAAAGCTGCAAATAAACCCCATCAAGAATAAAAATGATGTAATGCGACTATCAAATCCTAGTCTATGAAACCAGAACACTCAGACCTTACACAAACAAATCATTAATACCCACGTATTTAGATTAGTATTCCAACGTTCTTAACCTAATTTTTATCACATAATCATGCTGCTGGTAAATTACATGCAACATCAACAACTATAATACATTCACTTAATGCATTGCTGTACATCAATATACCATCTGGGCTCTTCCTTCTATCTGAGAAAAAGGCATGAAAGAGATATGTAGTCAGTTCCCTTTTACCTACAGGGAAAAAAATCACTTAAGGAGAACTAAACTGGTTATACGTCACTAAATGAATGGAGAAAGTTGGTATGAACATACTATTTTTTAATAAAGCTTTTATTTTGCAGTTTTAAGACATGGCAATTTATCTGGTTCCTTCCAATAGTAACATCTTGTGAAAGTACAGTACGATCTCAAAACCAAGATTTTTTTGGGGGGTGTTGCAGCGGATGGAACCCAGGGGTCTGCTTGCTAGGTGTAAGTGCTCTAGCACCGGTGAACTCCACTGACTGCCCCTCATAGCCAAGATCCCACCTTTGCTACAGACAAGATTGTAACACTGCTACCACAAGGGTCCCTCGCTCGCCCTTTAACAGCCACACCCTGCCTGCTTTCTCCATTTCCTGCCAACTTTCTATTCACCATCCTGTAAAGTCATTTCAAGGGTGCTGCATGAATGGACGCACATAGCATCTAACCTTTTCACATTGTTTTTTCTCCTTGATGCAATTTTCTGGAGGTGGCATGGATTTATTGCTTATTCTTTTTTGTTGCTGTAGTACTTTATGTTATATCCAGTGAAGGACATCTGATTGTCTCCAGTTTATTACAATTAAAACCACTATAAACATTCATTCACAAGCCAGGAGTGGTGACACATTCCTGTGATCCCAGCACTCTAGGAGGGTGAGGCAGTAAGACTGCAAGTTCTAGCTCAGGTTAGGCAACCCAGGGAGACTCCGTCTCAAAAAATCAAAAGGGGGCAAATACATGGGATGTAGCTCAGGGCATAGGCCCTGGGTTGAATCCTCAGGGATGAAAAAACAACTCAAACAAAAAAAAAAAAAACCCAAAACACAGAAAAAAAAAACAATTTTG
>NW_022900949.1:34460624-34465598 GCF_012274545.1 Fukomys damarensis
ATCCCCAGGGAAAAAAACAACCCAAAAAAAAAAAAAAAAAAACCCAAAACACAGAAAAAAATAACAATTTTGCATTTCATCTTCAAGTTCCCTATTCAATCACAGGTCTTAAATTAGTTTTGGTAGTAGGTTATTAAGAACAAAATGCTTTCCAAATAATCTCATGTTTATCTAAACAGATCTAATCCTCATAAACAAATGGAAGTGTGAGCCTCTAAATCAAGAAGGGTGCATCTGCTGGGAAATCAGGCACCCCAACCATGTCAGCGCATGGAGTCACTTTGTCATACAGCTCCTGCCACTCTCCTCTACATCCTGTCCTACTGCCCGGCTGTAGTTATCAAATGTAATATATTGTCCCCCTGAGCCTGCTGTTCCTTCTGCCTACTGTAGCCTTCAACCTCCAGCCTCCTACTCTTGTGCCATCTTATCCTGACAGAGTTCAAAGCTAAACCCTAGTCCCCTACTCCTGGCAAGTTCTCTCTGGGCCTCCCTTCAGCTAAGAGGTGGGTAGCATTCTCACGGAACTGTCACTGGATTATAATACACCAATCCTGAGGTCAGCATGTTTCCCATCATGCAACTGAGACCTTGTTACTGGTCCCATACACAGCAAGTATTCAATAAATTTCTCTTAATTAAAATGGTATGAATGTGACACTGTGCTATAAACTAAAAATTCTTCTATGCGTGTTTTGCTTCAAGAAAATTTAGAATATATGAAAGGTAAACTAGGGGTGATGATTACATGTTTACAGAAATTATATAATTTAATATAGGCTTCCTTTCAATTCAAAATTAATTATTTACACAAACACTTAATGATCCTGAACACAGGGCACAGCCACTGGAATAAAAAGGAAACAAAATGGCCTCTCTCTCTGAGAAAGTAAAGGTCTGTTGAATAACAAAGAAATAATTAAACACATGCATTAGAATATGCCCAAAATAATACAGAGGAATACAGTGGGGTAAACTGTTAACCAAAGTTTTCTCTGAGGACTAAGGAGAAGACAAGGATGTGTACTTTCTAACTTTTCATTTCTGCATTTACAGAATTTTTCTAAACAAGCATGTAACATTTTTCTAAGAAGAAAAAGAATAAAGTTGTGTCTCTTCAAGTAACTAATTACAGTTACTCCTTATCAATGGGGGACACATTCTAAGACCGTCACTAGATGCCTGAAATCGCACAGTACCAAACTCCAACTATACTATGCTTCTTCTCATAAATACCTACCAATGGGAAATTAAATTTATATTTTAGATACGGTGAGTAACCATAGTAATTAAAACAATTATAACAATATACTTTAGTAAGAGATGTCTTCACACTACTCAGAATGGTGCACAATTTAAAGCTCATGAACTGTTTCTGAAAACCTTCATTTAATTTTTTTCTGGTACCAGGGATCGAACTCAGGACCTTGCACTTGCAAAGCAGGTGCGGTGCCACTGACCTAAATCCCCAGTGCCAATATTTTTGTATCGTGGTTGACAGTGGGTAACTGAAACCCTGAAAAGCAAACAGAATAAGTGGGTGCTCCGGTACAGGTAATGCTAATAGCACTGCCTTGATTCAGTTAAATTAAGATTTGATTTGGGAAGACAACTCAGCTCAGTGGTAGACAGGCACTTAGCAGAGTTGTATGGAGGAGGCCTTGGGTTTCATTCCCAGTACCAACCACCAAAAAAAAAAAAAAGAAGTCAGGGTTCCAAAGTGCATCTCAAAAGGAGGGATGGCCAACCTTTTGGATAAAAAAGGTTCAGGATGGATTTCTCACTTACATTCCTAGCCTTTAACTCCTTTACCTTCACCTTCCACATTCTTCACTGTCAAAATACACACCTTGCCCTGTGTCGTGAAAGAAAGTGAACTTCACCTGCACGACCAGCTGTTCCCTCAGGCCCACACTTCGCAAGCTGCTTTATGTAGCACTCAAAAGTGATGCAACCAAGGCATTCTGCAGAATTGAGAGCTGCCTTTTGTTACTTCCCAGGTTGACACTACCTTTTTATCATATTCACGGTCCCACATGTCATTAATGGTACAGCCTGCTCCACGCATCAGAATAGCTCCAGTGCCAAAGAGGGATAACATGTACCAATCTGGAAAACACCCAGGCTCAGCTGCCAAACCAATGCTCCAGGTACACGGCAAATACAACAACCAGGTTCCTAAACAAAAGTAGAAAGACAAAAAGGTGGGAATTCAAGTCAGTTAACTGGTCTTCATTTGTTTAACCACCATGTCCTAAAGAAACACTCTAAGCAAGTAAAAAAAAATACTTTAAGAAACTCAGAAATATACATATCATATTATAAAGGACTGACTATTCTCCCTAATATGTAAAGAACCCCTAGAAATGGAGAATAAAAAAATAAGTCATCCAATCAGGAAACACACAAAAGACATAATAAAGTAATATTTATAGAGAAGAAATACAAATGGCTCGAGAACCACACCAGCTCCTGACCCAACCGCCATCACTCAAGCGCTGGGAAGGTAGCTGCGCGGGCGCCCCAGAACCTCCATAAGCACCCTCCCCCCGCACTCTCAGACCTCCTGACTGTGCAAGTCTTTGGACCCACTCTGCAAAGACAGAGGTGGTCAAGGGTATTTTTCTGAGTTCCCAACTTTGAACATCTTTAAAGAAAGGGCGTGGGAAACCTGTAATAGAATGTTGTGGAGTTCATCCATTTAGAAGGTTGGGGAACTCAGTCTGGACCTTGCAGCCTGAGGTCAGTCAGCGTCATGGGGTTCAGCCATCAGCTAACTGAGATCAGGGGTCTTGCATCCTCACTCTGTCTGAGCCATTAAATGGTAAATACACTATATTGAAATTTTATTCACTGCAGTCATGTTCTGGACTGCTTCTTGATTTCAATTTAATTCAAATGATTTAAGGGTGATAGACTAGTGACTAGCACCGGTGGTCAGTGTCCAAGTTGTGCTTGATCTTAATGTGTTGCTGATTGAATCAGTTGGGGTAAAGCATTGCGGTTGATTTGATGAGCTGTTTTCTCTGATGTTATGGAGATGAGAATGTCTGTGGTTCGCTAGAGACACAGAAGGTAGGGCGCAACTATATCAGGAAGATTTGGGTGATAATCCAGAGATTAAACTAAGGACAGTCCGACAACAAAAATAAAAATGAGAAAACACTTAAGCGAGACACAAAGACAGACTTCCAGTTTACCAATGGCAAACAGTACGGCAAATGAGGATGAAAAGGTCGAATAGTGAACCACCAGGACACCCTGAACTCAAAGCACAGGAAGGAACAAAACAGATCAATCAGGCTCTAGAAAAATTCAAAATAGAAATAATTTCCCAGATAACCATAGAGATAGTGAGCAAAATGGAAGTCATGATTCAAGACTCTAGAGCAGAAACTGACAAAAAAATAGATGAGCTCAGGACCATGATAGAAGCCATGAAGGCCCAGCATAAGAAAGAAATGGAAAAAATAAATGCCCAACATAGGAAAGAAATGGAATCCATAAAACAGATTCAAATAGATATCAAGGAGATTAAACACTCTATTGAAAGTGTGTACACAAAAGAATAAAAGAATGTGAAGAGAGGCTCTCAGATATAGACGATAAGATTGCAGTCAGTGACCATGAAAAGAGAGGTCTCTTAAAAACAGTAAGAGATCATGAAAAATCGATTCAACAACTCTCAGATGATGCAAAGAATAACATAAGACTGACAGGAATCCATGAAGTAGCAGGAGAAAATACAAATGACTTTGAAAAGCTGTTTGCAGAATTAATGACAGAAAACTTCCCAAACAGAGAGGAAGAATTTGACATTCTGATAACTGAGGCATATAGGACCCCAAATAGCCACAATAAAAAAAAAAAATCTACACCTAGACATATAATAATCAAGATCCCAGAAACCCAGCAGAAGAACAAAATACTACAAGCAGTAAGAGAAAAGAAACAAACCACATATAAAGGAAAGCCCATCAGAATCAAAGCAGACTTTTCAACACAAACCCTTGGGGCAAGGAGAGCCTGGAATGAGATATTTCAAGTACTAAAAGAGAACAACCTCCAACCTAGACTGATGTATCCAGCAAAACTCTCTTTCAAAATGGAGGGGGAAATAAGACACTTCCACGACAAAGAACACCTGAGAAACTACATGAATACCAAACCAGCACTACAAGCAATTCTAAACAAGATCCTAGAAAAAGACAATGAAGGCAACAACACCATGAGGCCCAACAGAGCAAATCAAATAGGCAAGGCAAGAAATTAAAAGGAGAAGGTGAAAAAGTAAAAAGAGTCAACAAAAGGCCAATAACATGTCAATAATAAGTCAGTACATATCAGTTATAACCAGCAATGTCAATGGCCTCAACTCACCAATCAAGAGAAATAGACTGGCAAAATGGAATAAGAAGCAAAATCCAACAATATGTTGTATACCGGAAACACAACTAGCGCAAAAAGAAGCCCACAGACTGAAAGTGAAAAGATAGAAAACAATTCTCCATGTGACAGGAGCCCAGAAAAAAACAGGGGTAGCAATCCTATTTGCAGACAAAGTAAATTTCAAACCAAAACTGATTCTAGTATTAATGATGTAGGACGGTACTGTATCATACCTCTATGAATGTAAAATATCTTATACCTGCTTTATGATACATAGTAGGGACCGTGCTTTATCAGAGCTACATTTAATGATATTAGTCTAGAATGTTCTCTTTCCAGATGATGATTAAGATGCTAATAAAAAAAAATGGTGCCAGGTACCACAACAGCAACAGAACTTTGCTGTTTTCTGGATATTATTCTTTTCTTTGTTTTGTTTTGTATTTAATGGAATGTGCTAAATGTCTATAATTGTGTTCAGATGACTGCAGAACCTGGAAAAGCTGTTGCTGCTACTGATGTATAACATACTATTATTAGTCTTTTCATACATATATGTGTGTGTGTATATATATATATATATAT
>NW_022900949.1:34466103-34468301 GCF_012274545.1 Fukomys damarensis
GGAAAAAAATATGAGAAACTGAAAAAATGGAAATAAAGTGTTTGTAAATGGGGAGGGGAGGAGGGGGTGAAGGGAGGGCAGGGACAAGGGGAAAAATGAGAATCAAGACCTATTATGTAAAGGTAGAGAATCCCAATGATGAATGTAACTGTATTGTATACCTAGATTGTACCAATAAACTCAATTTAAAAAAATTGAAAAAAAAAAAGGAAAAGAAATACAAATGGCTCTTCAACATAGGAACACACTCAACTTTGAGAAACACATTAAACTATATTCGGAGGGCCTAGGATTTAGCTCAGTGGTGCTGTCGCCTGCCTCACAAGCACAAAGACCCAAATTTGATCCTGGTACAAAAAAAAAAAAAAAAAAAAAAAAAAAAAAAAAAAAATTTGGATTTTTTGTCTATCAGAACTAAAGATTTCATCAAAAAGAAAAAATTTAGTAAGGAAAATGTGTAATCAGCTATAATGTATTGTGTCAGAAAACAAAATTTCCTTGGCCACCAGTAGTCTGTATTGTAAGTATGGGGTTTACTTACCCATGGGAATCTGTAGCGTTTCCCTACACGAGAGCTCCTGTGGAAAGGGAAGTCAGACTTCTTCCCCGTTGCCATGTAAGGTAAGTGACACTAGACACTAAGGTTTCTCAGGGCTTTAGTCTTGGATTCACTTGTAAAGGAAGGAAAAAAAAAATCTACCTCACTGAGTTGCAATGAGATGACAGTATTAGTGATGATGGTTTGAAAACAACAGAAACATACTAGTTACTACGGGTCAGGGGTTTCCATAGGGCACTGATGATTTTCACAACAACTTTACACCAACTTTATAAATATGGACGCTGAAGCAAAGAGGGAGCAATCTGTCCAAGGCATATAGGCAAAAAGTGCCCATAGGAGAATTCCAACCCATGCAATGCGTCTATAGTCTATGCCTTAGGTCCAATGCCATTCTGTATACTTAAATATACACTTTTAGGTTCCACTTCTTGTGCCTGTTGATCCCCAGCAACATTTTTTTGTCTTTTCTCCTGTCTCCCCTATGACACTGATTCCTCATGCCCCCTTCTGTAAAGAAAGAGCAGAGGGCTGGGGATTTAGCTCAGTGGTTCTGCTGCCTGCCTTGCAAGGCATAGTCCTGAGTTCAATCCCTGGTACCAAAAATAAAAAACAAAAACTCTTTAAAGAAGCGTTGGGGATTTAGCTCAGTGGTCCCACACGTGCCTCACAAGCACAAGGTCCCGAGTCCGATCCCCGGTACCAAAAAGAAAAGAAAATGTAGAGATGATAAGGGTAAGAGACAAATAGGTTGCAGAAAGAAATGTTTATTGTGAAAAAAGGAAAATCTCTGGGAGATGAAAGAAAATGAACAAGTTCTGAAAGGTGATGGGCAGATTTGCCTGTGTAAACCGAATCTAGGATTCATTCACCTAACAGATCATCTTTAAGATAACACAACTATAAACACACTGCTAATTTGATGGAAAAAGCGCCACCTGAACTTCCCGAAGTACTACAGGCTGACCCATTCGAAATAAGTTGTACTGCCTTCTCCAAAAAGAAAACCACTACTGGCTTATGAAAGTGACAAGATATAACTTCAATAAAGTAAAACAATAAACAATATTACCCCACAAGGGAATTTGATAAAAGAAATATTAAACCAGGAATTCTACCACTGTCAATTACTGTTCCTAGCATATACAATAGGGGATCAAAAAACGTTTGTTGAATGAATTATAAGTTTTATAAAAAATTCAGAGGGCCCAGGATTCAGCTTTGTAGTTTCACCGCCTGACTGCAAGCACAAGGACCTAAGTTCAATCCCCGGTACCAAAAAACAGCAACAACAACAAATTCAGAGCCAAAGCATGTAGGCTGGTATCATCAACATAACTATAAACACAATTTTCTCTAATCCCCTTTTATGCAGGAATAATGGCTAATGTTTATTTTATGTCAGACACTGTTCAAAGTACTTAACATGTGTTTGTGAAACTTCACGTAATCTTAAAAATAATTAATATCTTCATTTTAGAGATAAAGAGTAAAGCCCAAAAAGGTGAAGTAATTTAACCAAGGTTCCTGAATGACAGATCCAAGAGGTCTGGCTCCAGGACTCCGCTCACAACCCTGTGACGTCCTGTTGCACGGAGCGTGAGCGAGCTCGACGTGAGCCCGCCTCTGGGGCTCGGGG
>NW_022900949.1:34468528-34490179 GCF_012274545.1 Fukomys damarensis
CGCGAGCCCCATATCCAGACTGGGGCCACGGCCCCCAGGCCCCGCGCGAAGCTGGCTCCTCGTAAAGCCAGCATCGTTATCGGAAGAGCGCACGTAACGTCGCTTCCGGCGCGGCCGCGGGCAGGCATGCGCAGTGGCGTTCAAGAAGCCAGGCCTCGGGCAGTGGGAGCCGGGGTGGATGGGCAGCTTCCGGGTCGCCCTACCAGGTAACGGGTGTTGTGAATAAGGTCCGGCTGTCGGCTTTCTGGATGGATGCAAAAGGGTAGTGTTTATTGACACAACTAGCTGTACCAGAAAAACAAAGGCTGCGAAAACCCTGCTGAACCCAAAATACCCATTTGTACAACTGCGTTCAAGGTTAAGGACGATCGTCGCGCAGGTGAAAGCCTAGATTTTGGCCACACGCGAAGAACTGCTGCGCGGCCTGCAGCCGGGACGCCCCGTATATGGGCATCTGTGTTTCCACCACTCTTCTGATTTCTGGGGATCTGGGCTGATCTTCAGGCTCCTTTTCTTCCTGCTCCCTCAGTGCTGTGCTGTGTCTGCCTGGTTTTGAGTAGGACGCCCGCATCTTCCTCCAGTCTGCGGGGAATGACGCCACCCTGCGATCTGCAAGGGCTCCTGCTCGCTTAGACCCGGTGTGACTTGAGTCCGTCCCTAACCTCAAAGGTCATAATATGAGTAACCTATTGAAGCTATAATCTAACCCGTTTGAGTCCAGATTTCCCGACTTGCCATTCGAAGCCTCTGACTTCACTTTCTTTTCCACAGGTAGCTCCCTGCTCACCCAGTTTATACTTGGCCTCTCTCCAGGTAACAGAGGGGTTTGCTGTACCAAACACAGGGCACTTTTAGGGCTGCATACTGCTTCCCATTACCTGGAGTCTACCAGTCTACCTCGTGATTTAAAATTCTAAAGCATGGTGAATACCTTTTCCACCTTCGGGGAAATGAGGATGATAAGACATTTATCCATATAGTACAAAGATGAATATATCTTATAGCATAATATTTATTGGTACATTTTAGGCATACGCAATAACACTCATCAGAGGGAACTTGCACCTGTACATGGTGCACCCCACCCCTTTTTTCCTATGCCCCCTCCTCTCAAGCCCCCTCCCCTCTCTATATATGAAAGCTTTGTTTCCATTTTTCCTTATATTTTCTTTTTTTTTCTTGTCCCTTCCTTTCTCCCTCCCTCCTCCCTTGTTCCCCTTCTCATTTGAACATTTTCTTCCCATTTCCCAATATCTATTATACATTTTAGTCCTTATTTCCATTTTCAGTTTCTCACACCAAAGAAACAATGTGGTATTTAAATGTGTATCCTATTTATTTCACTTAAAAGAATGGCCTCAAGCTCCAAAAAGATGAATAAATTATGTTGGAGGATTTTGAGGTTCATTTTCAGTGCTGATAGCATTTGCAGTTTGTGTTTATCTACAAGAACAATGCAGTACTC
Organism: Fukomys damarensis; assembly: GCF_012274545.1. Taxonomy (NCBI): domain Eukaryota; kingdom Metazoa; phylum Chordata; class Mammalia; order Rodentia; family Bathyergidae; genus Fukomys; species Fukomys damarensis. Next base: position 34,469,994 of record NW_022900949.1, read on the forward strand.
AGTGTGATTTGGATCCCTACAAGAAGGACCCATCTGGCGTATGAAAGGAAGCACTAACTTTTTGCAGAGCGAGGGGCCAATTTTTTTTCCAATCCTATGGGCTTACTCAATGCAGTTTTATTTCTAGATAACTGGTAGGAGTTTCCAAGACCACTGCCAGGCTCAGTGATCCACAGGGGGACTCGGGACTCAGTGTATAGTGATACATGTGGCTGGTTTATTACAACCAAACGATACAAAGCAAAGTCTGCAAAACAAAAAGGTTCCTGGAAGGATGTCTGATATATGTACAAGCTTCCAAGTCCTCTCCTCATAGCACCAGCCAGGACAGAGCTTAATTCCTTCACAGTGAACGATGATGTGTGAACTGTCATCTCCAGGGAAGCTTTTAGAAACTCTGTGGCCAGGGCTTTTGTCAGGGGCAGCTCATGTAAGCATCCTGTCTTGCATGTACCAGAGTTCCAAGCCTAGAAAGGAAGAAAGATGTTCAGTATTAACAAACTGTTTTCAAAACACTTTGGGCACAGCAAGCTACTTTTATCAGTTCTAGGAATGATCTCTCCCAAAAGTTAAGTTCCTAGATGGTAGCCAAGGATCAGCCTTGCAAGGGCTTTCTAACGATAGTTTCAAGCCTGCTGTGTGAACTCTTTCCTGTACAATGGTACCGTACAAACACAACAATGGTGTGATATAGTTACAATGCTGGAAACAAATATTAATGTTCTGCTGTATAATGAAAACCAAGAACACAATGTATACTTCCTACTAAACCTCTTTGACCACCATCTGCTTAAGCCTGGTAGTGGGGAAGGGTCTGCTCTTAATGGTTTTACAAAACTAGCTCACAGTTTATTCAATTGCAATTCTACTTCTAACAGAAACAGAAGTATATCACTCTATATCACTCGTCTTACCAGAAACACTATATGAGTTTTCTTCCTCCTGTAAAGTACTAGGTATTCTGACAGGCAAATATTTTCAGTCAGATGATTAGACTCAGGATATTCCTTGTAAAAGGTGCTCTGAGGTAGACAGCAGTGCATCGAGAAGCTTCCTTTTCCCCCCTTGTTTTGCCACTGACTCAACGAGCACTCGATACAACAGCAACCCAGAGACTACCACCCTTCTGCAGGCAGTTAGACTTCAGGTGAAACACCTCAGTTGAGCGCTTGAAGCCTGCCCCCAGGAGTGAGGAGAGCTCTAACATGACAGCCCTTGTTGGCCACAGACGTCTGCCATTTTGCTCCCCTGCCAGAGGCAGGAGGTGCAGGGTTGTGCTGCTGCCTTCGCCGTCCGGGAGGTGAGGAGCTTCCTGCAGGACTCTGCAGAGCTCCTGCCGCCTTGCTGACCCTGGGTGAGCGCTCTTTGAGGATGTGGGTCCTTGTATAGAGTCTCATGGTGCTGGAGGACAGGTAAGATGTCTAGGCGGGACCAGCATTGCTGGAGGTGCCCTGGCATCCACCCATCTTCGTCCCTGTGTTTCAATTCCTTCTTCACCTGAAGTCTCAAACTTTTCACCTTTGGAACCGTGGTAAACACAGCAGTGCTTCAATTGTCCCAAAGGGGAAAATATCTATGCGATGCGATTCTCATTAAGGTTTTTCTTTTCAGGGTTTGTTGTTGTTGTTGTTGTTTTGTTGAACTGGTGATTGATTGAACCCAGGTCCTTCACACCAAGATATGTCTCCAGCCATTTTTATTTTGAGACAGATTCTCACAACATCACTAAATTGCCCAGCGTGGACTTGAACTTGCAATTCTCCTGTCTCACTCTCCCAGAGTTCTGGGATTACACATTTGTACCACAACACCCAGCTTCATTAAGCAGGTCAGGAGCCTCTCATTATGTGTTCCCACAGATCTGGGGGTGGAGGAAAGATTCCACCTTTTCTTTCCCGCATCATCACTTTTAGGTGATTTAGGTCAGGAATGAGCATGTGGTCTGTTGCCCTATCTCTGGTGAGTTGTACCCAGAGAGGTGTGCATGAGGCAAGAATCCCACAGTGGCCAGGCCTCACCCTTCAGCTGCATGCTGAAGGTGATCACAGGCAGAGCCCTGCAGCTGCCTGCCAATGGGAGCAACCTTATCTGAAGTAAAGTCTCTTCCAGATTCCTTGGTGACAGCAGGTTCCCCCCGCTCCCTCTCCCTCCCCCACTCTTTTATTTTGCTCTTTATTTATATTTTGGGTTTCTAATATAAGAGAAACTATGCAATATTTAAGCTTCTATGTCTGATTTATTGCACTTAATACTGAGTCACATTTTCCTATAAATAACTCAAGTTTATCCTTCTTTATGGCAGAGTAGTACTGCATTGTATACGACTATCATGTGTTCTTCATCTGTTGATGGGCATATAGGCTACTTATGAGATTTAGCTGTTATGAGCTGTGCTATCGATGTGTACGTATGGATCACCAAAGTGCAGCCCTGAGACTTCTCACCAGAGTGGCTTCTGTGTTTGGAGGGAGGGAGGCCTGGAACTGGAGGACCCAGAGAGGAGGATGTGGCATTGAGTGTCCGAGCTGCCATTTGGTTTGTGGGACTCTCTGCCACTGAAAGCGTCTTCTGCAACCATGGGCATTTGGAATAGCAGGCACAGTCCTTCAACTGGGAAGTCTTTTCTTAAAACAGTAATGGAACTTTGTTTATCTTATGGAATCCACATGATTTCACTTTGATGATTGTAACGTGTGCTTTCCTCTTATTGATTGTCTATTCAGAGTCTGCAAATAATTTAACAAAATATTTATTGAATTCTATTTGACAGAAGTACGGTCCTTAGCAGAGAGTAAAAGATCCATCTCAAGAAGCACCGACTGCAGAGAAAGCATTGTTCTTTTCCGAATGGTGATGCTCAGTCGCTGACAAACTGGCTGCCCTACCTCTCAAATCAGTTCCACTGCCTGGGGTTGCTGCGGACTCCAGTCACAGACAGGTCCCAGGCTACCTGCTCTCTTCCCCTCGCTTGGGCTTGGTAGTTCCACAGAACAGCTCAGAACACAAGCCAGGATGGGAGTAGTAGCAACTGCAGCTAGTGATGGAGGACACAGGAACAGCCAGGTGAAGGGGTGCAGGGGACCAGGTTCAGAAGGGCCCAAGCCCAGGAGTTCCTGTCCCGAGGGTCCAGTTCACCCCACTGCCCAGCACATAAACATCTTCACTGCCAGGAAGCTCTCCTGGCCTCATCACTCCACGCGTTTCTGTGGAGACTTCCTCGCCTAGGCACGACCGATTACCAAGGCCACCATGACTGAACCCCATCTCCAGTCTCCCTCTCCCTTGAGAATAAGGGTGAGGTGGCACAGAAAGTTCTCAGCCTCTACTCTCCTGGGTGGCCAGCCCTTCCCTTGAAATCGTCTGAGGGCTCGTCTGGAATCACGTCCTTTGCATAAACTTGGCTATGGTGGAAATGACTAATGAGATGCTCTTCCCACTCGGGAGGTTCCTGGCCCTTCGAGATCTCCCAGCCAGGGTGCAGGGCAGAGATATATTATACCTTTGGTAGTGGTGCATAACCTAAATCATAAATATAAATTATGCAGCAGCGCCAAGGGTACCGGGAGCCCTGGACCACGATCTCCGTAGATGCCGACCTTTCGAGGAGCAAAGAGATCCAGAAGCATGAAGGTCTCTAGGTCATGAACACTGGACACAGGTGGGGGCTCCAGCCCCAGAGAGACTTCATTTACATTCCAGACAGTTCTCTTTGGAAGCGCAAGATCCTTTCCATTCTGTCTCTGACAAGCGAAAGTTTGCCTCCTATTTTAATGAGTTGCAGGGGAGACAGCAGCCTTTCTCTTGTATACCAGCAGAGAAAATCCATAGTCTCTTCTCACACGGGCTGCCAAGTGTGCAGGAATAGACATTAACCTACCTGGCTTCGGTCTGGCTTTCATTGCATTGCTGCAAAGGTAAGAATTGTGAATAGGTGCTGGCTGGACATACGAAGTCTGAGTTTATGAACGATATTTATTTAGCATTCAGAGTAATTTGTGGATTTGTTTTGTATTTATAAAATTTATACTTGGAAATATTAATTTTTTAAACATTTTATGGTCTTTGTTTTATTTCTGTAATTTCCTCAGTGTTCAAAAACTTCACCCTCCCTTTCCCCTGGCAGTTCTTTCAGTTTTACAGAACTGTTTTCTAAGTCTCTATGTACAGCTTTTTAAGTGAACATATAAAATGACATTTTTTGAAGTAAAAAAAAAAAGAATTGTGACATGGGAATCACACATTCAGTGTTTCATTTTTTAAGCAGACTCTCTTATCCTGATGCCTCGTGTTCATATTCGGGATAAAATTAATACATGTTAGACATGCAAACCCCGGCCCACTCTCGGAACTGTACTCATGGTGGTGCAAGAATGGATCGAGGGACAACACAGACGACAGCCTCAATCATGCCACAGAAACTCCATCATGTAAGGACAGCACAGAAGTGGAGCTCAAGGAAAGGACCCAGGAGGGGCAGCCGGAGATCATTGGAAAACAGAGAGACAGTTTTGAGGAAGCCAAGAGAGAAGGCAATTTCAGGAGGAGGGAAATGGTCAATGGTGTCAAACGTAAGAACTGCAGAGCAACCACGGAACGCGTTCTAGTTTGAGTCTCCAGCAGCAGCTGGCCCAGTGCTTTTCCTATGGCAGAGTGGACAAGTTGGATTTTAACGTGAGTGATCCCAGTAAGTGCGCATTTCAAGCAAAGGTATTTACATCTTTCCCCAACAGCTGAGCAGAGCCTTTCTATAGGAAGCTTCCTCAGCTCCCTTTTTGGGTTGTAATGATAATTTTCCTGTACTATGTGCTTGCTCTTTCTTTCTTTTTTTTTTTTTTTAAGACAAGTTTTCACCATGTAGTTCAGGCTGGTCTTGAACTCACTTTGTAACCCAGGCTGGCTTCAAACTCCTGACAACCCTCCTGCCTCAGCCTTCTAATTGCTGGGATTACAGGCATGCACCACCATACTCCATAACTTTCCCACACAAGTGTCAGGACTACAGGCATGCATCAGCATGCCTGGCTACTACCTGCTCTTCTGAAATGGCTGTTAATGGTTGCAAAATCATTCTTTGTGTGGGTAGAACCATTGTTACAGAAGGAATTGGTAAATGACACACACACAAGAGATGCAGAATGGAAGTAAAATAAGAAAAAGTGTATTTTATCAACAAAAGGCTAACCGCACTAAAGCAGTGCCAGTGATCAACTCCCTACTGTCTTACAGCTCCCTCTTTTATAGGGGTTTACAGCCTTGATCTCATTCAGGTGGTTACATTTCATTCTCTCAGTTATTACCAATATACAAATCATGGTCACAAGACAGTTAACTTTCAACCCAGATGTAGCAATTCTTTGTCGTTAGGGGAGTTTACCTCTAAGATTCACCTGCTTTCTATCCTAGCCCATAGGAAGCGGGTATTCATGGTGAGGAAAGCAAATGTTAACAATGGTTCTTTTCATCTTGACACTGTAACAATCATGTGGTTTACAGAACTTCGGAACTCAGGTCTCAGCGTGCCCTGCTATCTCAGGATGAGACCAGATGCCTCATTCAGTAGTTAATGCATCCACTGTCGGTTAATTCTGAACTCAACAAAGCAAACTGCTGTTTGAGGCAGCAGAAGCTATTCTACAGTGTGATATTGTGTAGGTTTTGCTATTTACAAGAGTTTCCTCTATCACTATTACTCATTCTCTTAGGTAACTGTTCTTGCAGGCATTTGGATGATTTTCATTTTTTATTACTATAAATAAGCCCCCCTCCCAAGACTGTTTTTGTTACACTGTTTCCTTAGTTTAGATCCCTCACCAAGAATGCCTTCACCCATCATGCTAGGTAGAAGAATTCAAAATGCCATGAAGAAACCACGAAGACAGTGTTTTAAAAGTTGGGAGAAGCCAGGCGTGGTGGTGCACGCCTATAATCCCAGCACTCGGGAGGCTGAGGCAGGAGGATCGCTGTGAGTTCAAGACCAGCCTGGGCTACATAGTGAGTTCCAGGTCGGTCTCAACTACATAGACCCCTGTCTCAACCCCCACCAAAGAAAATAAATAAATAAAGGTCGGGAGAAGCTGAATGTGGTGGTGCACACCTGTAATCCCAACACCTAAGAGCCTGAGGCAGGAGGAGTTTGATCACAGAGCTACATAGTTCAGGGTCAACCTGAAGACACATAGCAAGATCCTGTCTCAGAAGGAAAAAAAAAAAAAAAAACAAAAGCAGGGAGCTAGAGGTCAGAAGTGAACCCAGTGGAGCAAGCAGACGCATCAGGCCTGCCGGATACAAGACATGTGTATGAAGGCCCAGTGGTTCTTCAGGCAGTACCCCATGGCGGGACCAGCTACATCATTTTTAAAAAGGCAGGGTACAAATAGCAAAATTTCGAACACATGCGATTCATACTTGGACTTGGAAAGTCTCATTTCCATGGAGACAAAGTGAACCACAAGCACCAAACTAAAAGATACAAGCAATTTCCAGTCAATAGGATGCAATGCAGAAAATAGTGTTGGAGAGGGGAGGAGAGGAGAGTTGAGTGTGGTGGAGCATGCTAACAGAAAGGTGTGGGCTCAAAGTCTCGCTGAGGTGAGGGACAAGAGCTTCCCTATGGAGGCTAAAGGAAACTTTAAATTATTGTACATTTAATATTCCTCAGCATATAACTGTTGGTTTTCCTTTCATCACATAATCATGCCACCAGTTTTTCGTATAACCACCCACCATTAGTGACAGCTCACTAACATTCTTTTTTTTTTTTTTTTCATACTGGGGATTGAACTTAGATCCTTGTGCTTGTAAAGCAGGCAGCAGAACCACTGAGCTAAATCCCCAGCCCCATAACATTAATTTTAAAAAGATTTCCCAAGAGGTAGGAGATAATACCTTTTCAGGTTTGAAATACTAAATGATTTTTGAATATCCAAAACCAAAATACCTCCGCCTAGTTTCAAACTTGAACACTCGTACGTCATTAAGAAGATAGCCATTTGGTGTCTGTGGGCCTGGTTACACATTTTTTAAGCATAGGTAATTCACAGATGATTAAGACATTTGTGTGTTTTCTCATAAGCTTCAAGTGAAGCAGATTTACACACCATTAAAATGCGTCACAAGGACCACAGTAAATGTGTGACGCGCAAGAGCATCAGTAGAAATGAAACAGAAAACTCTTGTAAATAGCAAAACCTACAAAATGTCATAATGTAGAGGAGGACGATATTTGAACGGTGGAGATGTTGAATTTGATGCCTGAGCTGCATCTTCCTTTGTAAGCGTGAGTTTGTCCCCCAGAGGAGCATTAGATTAGTCTGTGTGGAGCCAGAGGAACAGCACATAAGATTCAGGAACAAAAGGTTCAAGAGCACTTGTGTTTGGACTTCTCAACCCATCCGTGCTTGGAGACCCATGGTCCTGGGGAGGGTGACAAGAGCTAGGATTGGAGAGAGAGGCAGTGCCAGGTATGTGTCCATAAGAAATGGGGAGCCGTTTAAGAATTTTAAGCAAAGTCAAAATGAACACCAAGGAGATTATTATAGTAATATGAGTGAAAAATTAGGAAGTAAAAGTGATTTATTAAGTAAAAGGGTCAGGGGAAAAACAAGACAAGACTTCGGTCATGATGAATCTATGTGCTAGTGCCAGGCTGGCCCTTTTTCTTCCAGGTCAAGTCCTTTGGTGTTGGAGAGAGGCTGAAAAGACAAAGGTGAAGGGCAACAAAGTTCCCATATGTAGGAATCCATAAGCTTTAGCTTCATTAAAAGAATAGCCATGGTGCCGGGCGTGGTGGCGCACGCCTGTAACCCCAGCACTCGGGAGGCTGAGGCAGGAGGATTGCTGTGAGTTCAAGACCAGCCTGGGCTACATAGTGATTTCCAGGTCAGTCTCAACTACATAGTGAGACACTGTCTCAAAAAAGGGGGGAGGGAATAGCCATGTGCTATTAAGGTTATAAAAAATTATTTCAAATGTGAAAATATAAACATCACCTACATATAAAATTTAAGCATATGGGACCATCCAAATTTTAAATTTTAGCCTATAAATGTACTTAGGTTTGAGATAATAGTCACAGGCAAAAATATAAAGAATATTAACCCTTAGGAGGATTAAAATCTAGAGGAAATTACTACATTTTGTTCCTGATAAGCACAGAACTCTCATATCCAAAGTAGTGGATGCCCCAGAGCCAGGTTCTCCACTCCAAAGCAGGTTCACTCAGAGATGGGTCTGGGCATCACATGGTCATAGGCAGCAACTGGGGAAATGGCCAGTTGTCTTCTTCCTGGCCAATACGGCATGACGGGACAGGAGGAGAGGTTTGCTGGGACAACCTCTGGGAAAGGGCTTTTCAGAAGAGACTGCCCATCTTCTTCTTCTTGTGGTTGCTACCAGGTCTGAGTAAGACCATAGCATACCTACAGTCGGGTTACCAGCCCAAGAATGATGCCAGTGCTCAAGTCAGCGGCGCAGCGAGAGGGAAGTAGCCTGCCTCCCAGGTGACATGTCCAGCTACCAGTCTGCCCTCCTTGAACCTCTCATTATGTGGGGCTAAAACTTTCCTTATTGTCCCAGCCACCTGAATGGGAGTTTTCTATTACTTAGAGCCCAACACTTCCCAATTGAAATGAGAACAGTAGAGAAAAATTAAACACTAACAGATGGCTATGATGCATCGGATGTTCTCTAAGAGAACATCTCTTGGGAAATCAATCTCATTTACAGTCATTCAAAGGCTTTATTTGAAGTTTACATCATCACCTCCCTCCAAATTGTATTCACCAGTTTGTGACACTCTCATATGTAACCTGCTGCCCTCTCACGAACCACTGCTGATGAACACAAACGTGACAGAGAGAAGAGGTGCACTGGCTGGATCTTGTTCCTGATAAACTGCAGAGAGAAGGCTTCTTCTTTACAACCAATTTCAAGGTTGCGGCTATAAAGTTTCGACGTGGGAGCCCAAAAAGATGGCAAGAAAAGGAAAGAATCTGACACCTCCTAAAAATAAAACAAGCACTTTCTTAAAGTGAAAAATAGATCCTCCACGTGTGCCTCCTGGACACACTGGGAGCATTCGTATACATTTTCCATATCCTTAGAAATAGTGCATGCTGAATGCTAGGCATCATGTCTGCCCCATGGCATTATTCGCCATTATTACCAGCACTGTTCTACTTAGATCAGATTCCTGTGCTACATCCAGCATGGAGGGTGTCCTCCATGTCCTTAAAGCGCCCCCTAGTGGATCTGTATGGGATCTGTTTGCTTTCTGTAGCTCGTGTTGGTTTACTCATCAATGCCTTTGAAATGTGTGACCCCAGGGCTGGCGTATGCGTTTCATGTTCATAAACAAGCAGTAACTTTGGCATTTCTTATCACAAAAAACCCATATGAGAAAGCTGGCAATCCCAGTGAGCTTCCTGGGCGGAGAGATTTTTCTGTCAAAGCCGGGAGGGTCTGGTCATCCACCATCCTCAGAGTTTCACCATTGAGTCGGACGGATCTGCAAAGAGGAAACGTGAGCCTGAGTCAGCCATGTTGTGCAAACCCCACCACCCTAAAGAGTTGTGAAATCTTTTATTTTGGACCAAAATTTTGCTTGTGGCAACCCATGTTATATAACGAGGATCTTGACAGTGTGTCCGTGGGGTTTGACCCAGGTGATCTGGGCCTGCCGTGGAGAAGAGCGGTTGGACTGAGACATTGTGGGCTGCAAAGCCTGAAATATTTACTATCTGGTCCTTGGCAGAAAACAGAATACACACACCTGTGCTCGGCAATGTGGCGGAGGGAGAAAAAGAAAAAAACCTCATACACCTTGCGGAATTGTGGCAATTTGATGGAAGATAACTGAAAATATTTTTATTTAAAGCAAATAGAGATCTATATAGAATAGAATGTAACATAACAATGATAGTGATGTCTCCTATAAATTTGTTCATAAACTAACTTCCATTGCTCCCCAGGAAGTACACATTCATTAATAAGGTGTTTTGGTAGAAAAAAAAAATATATATATATTGAAACAAAAAATAATGTTTCACTAAACCCCTGAAAAAATTGCTTTCTGTGTATTTCACTGTTGGAATTCAAAAACTGAGTCATAAAATTAAAAAAAAATTCACTCAGAACAGACACTGGTATCGACTTATGTTTCCATAGCCTATTTTTGTTTATGGTTTCCGGGTTATGGTTATAACATTTCCTGCCCAACCGCATCTGAAAACTGTTGTGCTATAGGTCAACACGAAAGCCGATAGCTGGGAGCTCAGCCTGCAGCACAGGCACGGCTTTGTAACTGCTGCGTCTTAGGTTACAAAGCCCAGAGCTGAGCCTCTAACCCGGAAAGGATGGAAACCAGTCTTTCCTCTCGAGGATCCGTAGTCAGGGTAGAGGGTGAGAGATCTTGAAAACTGTGTGGTCATGCTACATGGAAACAACAAAATAACAGTGCGGGGCTAAGTAAATAAGCGAATGACTCCTTCCATGGCATCCTGTGTAGCCACTAAAATTATGCAGTAGGTGAAGGCACTGGTATGAATAAATATTGGGCATGTGAAGGGGAAGGAATCAAATTTTAAGAAAAATATATACAAAACCCATTCTTAAAAATAGTGTACATGTACATAATAGAGAATGAATATTATATATTGGTATGATTATTTAGCAGGTTATATATTTACATATCTGAGAAATAACGATACATGATACTTTTACAGTGTTTACTCTCTGCAAAGCACTGTTATACATGCACTACATATAGGACATAAAAGTAACTGACGTTAATCCTCTGATTTCAAAAATAAACAAGTATTGTTTGCATAATACAAAGAGTATCTGAGAAAAAGAAAATGGTTTTCCTTTGACTTGATTAGATGCTCAGCCTCGAGTTTGGTAGCACAAGTTCCAGAAATGTGTTTGGGGTGGATCCCAGGTCACTAGAACAGTACTGCTGCAGCTAAGATGACGATCGTGTTGTTTGACCAGTATTCATAGCCTTAAAAAGGCTGTGCATTGGGCCACGGATTTAACTCAGTTGTTCCACTGCGTGCTTCGCAAGGGCAAGGTCCTGAGTTCGACACCCAGTACCAAAAGCGGCTGGGTGGAAGCTTAGTCCGCTGATTACATCTACATTGGGCTGGACAGTGAGAGTGAGGGTTTATTTGACAGTAGTAGCTTATTTCTTACATTGAGGATAAAGAAGTAGAAGTCATTTTTGTCAAGTTTCAGATAAAATAAAGCTTTAGCAGGCAACAGATGTGGCAGAACTGGAGATGCTGGGAAACTTAAGACAAATAGAAAATACTGATTTTATATTAGAAATATATTTTCTCTTATCGCTTCTTGGCCTTTTGGTTAAGATCTAGTGTAGTGCCCTGGCGTGGTGGCACACACCCAGCACTCGGGAGGCTGAGGCAGGAGGATCGCTGTGAGTTCGAGACCAGCCTGGGCTACATAGTGAGTTCCAAGTCAGTCTCAACTACATAGTGAGACCCTGTCTCAAAAAAAACCAAAAAAAAAAAATAAAAGATCTAGTGTAGCAATATATTTGCTCAGATATTTATTAAATATTACTCAGAACCCTCCAAAGGCACTACACCATTAAACAATTATTTTTAGGGCAATTTTCACTTTCTGAGTCATTAATATGAGCAAGTATACAGGCTGGGTATTTGTAAAACTTATCTGGGATACTGCCCGCAAAATATAAAGAGAGAAGACTGGAAGTAATATCTACTTATCAAAGAAAAGTTAGGGGAATAAAATATCTTTCATAACCACCAGTTTTCCAACTGTACAGCATGGATGTGTGATCAGAATGTGGCCTGATAAATGTAGCCAAAAGAAGAACCACTGAAGAAACTGGGCATCGTTAGTCTAGGGAGGAGACAACCCAGTCATCCTGGAGAAGAAGAGGTGCTGGGCACCACTGTGGGGCAGAGGTGGGGAGCACAAGAGACCTGAGAAGTTACATACACCCAAACAGCGGTCAAGTACAGGGCAACAGGCATAGGAAGGGACAACAGAGAACCAAAAAGCTGAATGGCTACCTAAAGTAAGCCACCCCAGCAAGGGGAGAAAACAAACCCACCCTTGTCAGAGAATCTACTGGAGAGAAAAGCAGGTGTGGCTGCAGCATTGTGCAGCAGGAGAGCAGGTCCTTAGCGTTCCCAGGCCTCTGGGCTCCATCCTCAGTAAGAGCACAGGCAGACACACCCTACAGAGAAAGGGGATCCCGCAAAGCCTCCTGTCTACAGAATGAGGCGGAGTTTGCAACCTCTGCTGTAGAGTCCAGACTGAGAGTAGCGCATGCAGACAGAGGCTCCCGGTCTTGCCAAGGAGCAGTGGCCTCCAGAGAACAATCACGTGGAGCTGGACAGCCTGGGATGGGTGGCTGGGCCAAAAAACTCTGCAAATACTTCCAGCTCTACAGCTCCCATGAGAGTCCTTCGGAAAAGCTTCCTTCTCGGCAGCATCAGGCGCAAGCATGCTTAATTAAGCATTCTCATTTCACAAAGGATCAGAGCATAAAAAAGAAATGTATTGTTACCCAAAGATGCATTATTTAATAACAGGAAGAATAAACGGTTTAAACTGTTAAGTAGACCATGGCACTTTATAAAACATGTAGCCCACTGAAGCTGTCTACAACGACTATGTAGGAAACACCTTGGGAAAACTTGTGGATGCCTCCCTTTTCCCATTGGATGTTGTACGATTATACAGTAGTTACAGTCTTTAATAAGCCCTGGAGAAAACAAACAAAGGAACAGTACCCAGTGCTAATCACATTTATCTGTGGGGAATGGGACTTGGGACAAAGCAGAATCACGCCCCACTGCTAAAAGACGCGGAAAACAGCACACACATGGCATTGCCAAGATGGAAGAAGATGGTGGGAATCATATAAATCTTCATTTCTTGTAGTCCCCATGAGGACAGCTGTACTGAAAAGAGTTCCCTCCGACACACACAGGAGCCATCACGTGTCTATACACCTTGCTCCGCAAGCCTGAGCCTTTCTTTGGGTCCCCATTGGATGTGTACTGTTATAAAATGTGTTTCAAAGTCAACTTAAAAACCAAAATGTTTTAGGACTAGCTTCAAATAATCTGATGTGATTGTCCAGGCATTCCCGACAGGTTTTTTCTCACTCTAACTCATAAAAGAAACCCTACTTTAATGCTATAAGAAAGTCACATGTAGCCCACATAGTAGGGTATTTTGTACCAGCCCGTGTGCCCCTAGTAGAAACCATATAAAGGTAGGTTTTGCTTTAGTGATTGTAAAGACTTTTCATGGTCTAATCACCTAAATGCATTCACTGGATACAAACTATTTGTTTGTTTGTTTGTTTGTTTTGGTACTGGGGATCGAAGTCAGGTCAAGTGAGGTCCCTGCACTTGTGAGACAGGCGGCGGAACCATTGAGCTAAATCCCTGGCCCATAAACTATTTTTTAAACTAATTGCTAGTTTGTGTTCATCTCCTTCTGCTTTGGACTTCTGAGTTGTACTTCATTCATACGTAAATCTCCTAAATATTAAGAACACTGTTAAAACTTGAAATACTTACCCTTTTTGGCTCCCTATCAAACTCTTTATGCTGATAAACAATGACAAATTTATTCCAACTTTGAAATGAAGGAGGAAATTTACTCACTTGGATAGTAATCCATCCCGGCCTGAAGGTTTTAGAAGGTACTTATCCACTTCTTTATGAAATAAGCGATGGGGTAACTGCAAGCGCTTGGTCATGTTGTAGAGGTTTAGGGCATACAGAGTCAAATCTCCTTCTTTATACCTTGGACTAAAAACAAATAGGTTAACTCAATAAAAATATTAACTGAACTTAAGGACACAAGAACTTGGTTATAAAGAGGATCATGGATACTAAGTATTTGTGTGACGAGACCTGTCGGAATCCTTCTTGTTGAAGATAATCGTAGACCACTCGTGTAGTCTCATTGTGAAAATATTACTGAGAAACTGCTTCTCACATTGCCACTTCCTGAGCCAGAGCTTTGAGATCTTGGCTGCTCTACCAGGCTGGATTTCTATAAAGCCAGCGAGACCACCCACTTTTATATATAGGAAGGTTAAATGGTAACGTGTAGTTTGTTGGCTCACATGGATTCAAATTATAAACCATAGAGACAGCAGCTATTCCTAGCTACAGAAAAAAATAAGAAAAGTGAACCTATTGACGTTTTTCAAAATGTACGCGATCAAAGCCTTCCTCTACTACTTCCGAGCAGAGCCTGATCCGCAGAATTCTCAGCCACTGGAAACCAGAAATTCTACATGGCTTTTTGAGCTAGAAATCGTATTTTCGTATCACCCTATTGAGAATGACAGATTGAAACTCAGAAGAAGAAAAGGTCCCTGAGATTTAGGAAAAGTTTTTTGCTACTTACGCCAGAGGAAGGGGCCACAAAACTCTTTATGGCATCTCCAACTCCACAGCTGTGGTTGCAACTTTTGACAATAAGATTTGTGTTGGTCCTGTTTGCCTTTTTTGATTATTTTGCTATTTAGTAAATTTATCACATGATGCAAGGAGATAAGTGTATTCATATAACTGTCCACATCACTACATTTATAGCCACTCATAATCCTCCAGTGAATTGTTCCTATAAATGTTATTTTGTTCTATTTGTACTAATATTTATTAAGATTCAGGATACAGCTCCATCATAAGTTATGACAATTGAAATCATTATCTAAATCTTAGCAGGACTGCCAATGCCTGTATTTAAGCAATGCTTTTATTTTATTTTGGAAGTTAGAGTCTGGTGGCATATTGCTATGAACACACACACACACACACACACACACACACACACACACACAAAAAGGGAAGAATGACACACCCATGGCCCCACCGTGCCGAAACCTGCTGACTGTTGTGGGTGTGTCTCTACTCACTGATTGCTGTTGGTGCAATGAAGGTACACACGAAGCTTTTCGTGGTCAGAGCCTCTCACACTTGCCATGAACACAGTGGTGCCCACCAGTTGCTTGAACAGAAGGGACAGCCAGTAATCCTGGTGTGGTGGTTGGGGAAGAGACAAAAGAGGATCGCTGCTTATTTTTTATTCTTATTTTAACAAAAGCAGCAAAAGACAGTTATCCTACAAAGAGGGTAACTGCTATTCTAAGGGTATTTAAATGGAATTTTTTGGCGGGGGGGTGGGGATGCTGGTGATCACCATGAATTTTAGGGCAGTACCTTGCTTGCTGCTGTTTTTCCCTGGAAGATTCTGTTTCCATAATTAAGAAGACACATTTCAAGAATGCAACCCTCAGAAAGCTTACTTATTCTTGCTTTTCTTTCATCCAAAGCAGAGCTCAAAGAACACTGAAACTCATGCATGCACAAGGACACGTTTTTTTAAATAAAGCTCGTTTGTTTAAGAAACAAATAATTTCCTGTAAGACCTTATTGTCCTCCTAATAAAGTTATGGATTAGGCAACGATCATTCTAGCTATCAAGATCAAGAAAGGAAAAACACATTATGTGCTTCCTGACAGAAGAACACAACGTCATCTATGAAGAATTCTTATCAAAATTTAAAATTTTTAATAAGCTCAGACTTCAAGTTTCCAGGAAACATGGGAGACAGAGGAACATGTCAAATGACATGACGGGAATAAATTTAGCAAAACCCAGAACATAGGAAACACTATAGAACAAGTTACCTGGTTTCTTTAATTAATAAAGTACAAGAAATAACACAGAGGGATGAGAATTTAAAGATGAACAGATTTTCCCAGTACTCCCACACACACACCACAGACTGAAAGAGACATGTCACCAAATGTAATGTGTGAACTCTGGATTTTGATTGACTAAATAACAATAATATTTTAGACAACAAAGAAATGTGAAACACTGACTAAATATAGTCAAATAATTCTTGTTGAAAACAGATATCCTCAGGGCCGGATTTAGCTCAGTGGCACTGCCACCTGCCTCACAGGCACAAGGTCCCAAGTTCAATCCCTGGTACCCAAAAAGAAAAAAAAAAGAAAGAAAGATACACCAGGGATTTAACTTAGTAGTTCCACCACCTGTGCAAAGTCCTGAGTTTGAACCCGGTACCCAAAAAAACAAAGCCAGATATCCTCAAATGCTATTTGATACTATAAAAATCAAGGCCTTACTTTTTATGGGTTCCATCTTATAGATAGATAGATGGATAATGCGTGTGTGTATTCAGATGGAATTTTGAATAAAAGTCTGCATTTCCTACTTTAGTACCTGATATTGTTAGAGATAGGATAGAATGAGGTTTTATTCATAAATATCTTGAAGATTATTAATAAGAATATCAATTCTTCAAGTGAGTTTAAAAATATAAATACGTAGGTACTGGCTTTGTTTGCTTGTTTGCTTGTTTGTTTGTTTGAGACAGGGTCTTGCTGTGTAGTTCATGTTGGCCTTGAACTCCCTAGGTATCCCAGGCTGGCCTTAAACTCATAGTGATCCTCCTGCCTCAGCCTCCCGAGGGCTAGGATTATAGGTATGCACAACCGCACCCAGCTAGTACTGGCTTTTTACAAAGTTAAATAAATTATTATTTCATGACATAAAAATAGAGCTTTTGATACAATAGCAATTTTAACTTCACCAAATATTTTTTATTCAACATTATTATTTTGTAAAATGAGCCATAAAATTTCAAAGTGCCCCTTTTTGAAAAACATGAACACCCATTCTACAAATGACCCACATGTTAGAAAGCTTGGCTTTTGATTTCTTCTCTTGAGACACAGATATGTTAGACTGGACGGTGTCTGAGGTTTCTCCACCTCCTGGTCCCGTGGCTAGGTTATTTACGGAGAAGACCAACTGTTCGCTTTGAACCAGGACCCCCCCACCCCCAGCATCTTCCATTGGGCCAAGAAATAGAAAAATGACAGTCACTTACAGGTAAAGGTGTGAAGTTTTGATCCACTAAGTGGTAGTTTCCGGCGCCAAAGAGGACCTGTCTCATCACCACGTCTAGGCCCATTTGGGCCGACAGGCCCAGTTTATCCAGCCACCTGGGATAGAGCAACACCCAGCTTTCTTCAGGTTTGAAAACAAAAAGCACTCCCTGCTACTTACACACTATCCTGCCTTGCTCATCTACAGGAGGGAATGCACAGAAACCCAGAGGTGTGGCGTTAGTCACAACCAAACCACACAGCCAAAGGGCCAGTAAGTATGGCAGTGAACCCTCCACTCCGTCCCACACTTGAGCGTGACAGCAAATCCCCGCAGACTGCGAAGAGGCCAGAGGAGTCCTGTGCAAGCCAAGATGTTGTCTACAAAGCACAGCAGACCCATTCCTATCCCCACAGGAAAGTTCTCACCCCACATCCCACCTGACACACGCACTGTGTGAGGACCACAGAGAAGACTGCCGGCAGCAGTGGCCAAAATGAAATCAGCAGTCACAGGCAGGGTGTTATAGACACTTCCCCTCGTCCTGCCTCTGTCCCCACACCTGCCCACCAACCCTTCAGTTGATGGCAAAACAAATGTCCCTGTTCTCCTCTTTAGTCCTCACGTCCTCCTGAGCACACGGGATCTGTGCGCTTCATTCTAAGTTGGTAAGAGCAAGGATGGTGAGGAGGAAAGAATAAGGCTGAGGGAGGACAGGGGGGAAAACCTCAGGGTGAGGATGCAGAACTCTAGATTAAGACCCCGGGAGAGTCGCATGCTGAATAGAAGCAGTCAGCAGTTCGAAGCAATCAGGCCCGTGGTGCAGGATGCTGAGGCGACTCGGGAGACGTTTAAATTTTTTGGAGTCCCTCTCATGTGACCTCATACTTGAGGCTCTAATCTTCTTGGGAATCTACAATTCAGGTGCATGCAGTAAGTACCGTTCTCAGAGCCAAAGTCCTAGGTGCGTCCTTTTACAGTGAACTTTGTTAGAGGAGAGACTCCATGGCCTGTTTTGGGCTACCATTAAGGCGGGAGATACCTAACTAGTTCACTGTTACAGAGGTTCATTTGGGACACTTGTTAACGATGGCCAACAAGCTTTAGCCAATCAGTTTCCTGCAAATTCTGGCCTGATTTTGGGGGCTTGGCCGCAAAAGCCATTGACATTGTTTTTGGCTGGCACTAATAAGGATCCCTGACCCAGTGGGGTTTCACTCACATGAAGCCAGCTGCAAAGGTATTGGACAGCAGGGGCGCCCCGCCTCCGTATGCAGAGCTTGTCTCGCCCAACCAGACCTTCTTGCCAGGCCTGGTCTCCTCCACCACCTAGGAACAGAAAGCTCGCCATGGTAACTACAGATAAGCTGGCAAAGCCCTGGGCTGAAGATTCGCTGCATTCCAAACCTGTGCTGCCACACCCACCTGTCGGGCCCATCTAGCTACAAAATGTGTCCAGTCATTTAGGTCTTCAGCAATTATCTTTTTTTTTTTTTTATTGCAACAGTAGGGTATGGAAGGAATAGAAATAAACACATTGTTATAATCTGTAACTAATTCTACTAAAAGGCTATTGGAAGTATTTTAAATTTCTAAGCAATATACCTGGGCAAAAGCCAATGCTGACAAAGAAACTAAGCGTGAACAAGACATAGCTCTTGGACTCTAAAATTAGAAAAACATGCCGGGCATGGTGGCACATGTCTGTAATCTCAGCACTTGGGAGGCTGAGGCAGGAGGATTACTGCAAGTTCGAGACCAGCCTGGGCTACACAGTGAGTTCCAGGTCAGTCTCAACTACAAAGTGAGACCAAAGCCAATGCTGACAAAGAAACTAAGCGTGAACAAGACATAGCTCTTGGACTCTAAAATTAGAAAAACATGCCGGGCATGGTGGCACATGTCTGTAATCTCAGCACTTGGGAGGCTGAGGCAGGAGGATTACTGCAAGTTCGAGACCAGCCTGGGCTACACAGTGAGTTCCAGGTCAGTCTCAACTACAAAGTGAGACCCTGTCTCTAAAAAAAAAAATTATAATAATAATTAAAAAATAAAATTAGAAAATCATGTTAATGTATGCACCTACAGAATTTAGGAGTAACTAGGCTATGACAAATAAGGACTCTGGATTTACTGAAAAAAATTTAAAAGACTATTACCTGCAAAATTTTTTGCACTGATACCATGAAAGTGTCCAGCACGTCTGGGTTTAGAAAATCTTCTTTGGTAGCAATCCGTCCATTTACATAGTAGCTAAATTAGTCAGAAAATATTCCGGAAAAAAAATGACAGATTAACTTCCTGTTTTTAAGTCAATTTCAACCTTGTTCTCTTTCCTACTTTTCTCATCTCCTCTCTGTTGTGAAACAAAAGGGCAGAAAGGAGGCACCAAAGGGAAAGGTTACATGAGGAAGGGGCTATTTCTCCAAATAACTAGGAATCTGCTGCTCTACCTTCAAAAGGGCCACCAGTCCTGGTCACCACTTGGGCAAGCGATGAGTCACAGCTACTTTTATACTCTATGAGTTAATTGGCAGGGTGCCTTGACCTTTATAGAAAATACATTATTTTAAAGTAACATTAAATATTTTTGTTAATATTAAGCACAGTGATGCTTGAAATATTATTTGTTTCTTATTTAAACCATAAAGCCAATTTGCAGTTGAGTGGAAATAATTTTTTGAAGCCTGGTGATAGATAAAATTAGCCTTTCTCTCCTCATAGAAAGAACAAGGGACACTTACTGGTGCCACGTAATTGCATCTACCACCTCTCCACCAGTCTGCAGGAAGCTGGAAAGAAAATGCCGTCACGTTATCGAGCAGTCGTCCTCCATACGCACACTAGTGCTCAAGAGTTCAATTCCCCAGAAGTAACTGGTTACTTTGTCAGGCTCAAACACAAACTTCCTAATTCTCATAACGGACTTCATCATCAATGCATCAATTTGTCTTTGCATACTTGGTCATCTGAGCCAATGAATCTGGTTTTGACAAACCACATATTCAGGTGGCTCACTGTTTGATAATATGTGGGCTGCTGCGAATTCTCCACCGGAGAACTTTTATTTTTAAGACAAATGGTTCTGCCAGGTATGGTGGGGCACATGTGTAATCCCAGAACTTCAGAGGCTAAGGCAGGAGGATCACAGAGCGTTTGAGGCCTGGACTACATAGTTTGAGGCCAGACTGAACTACACAGTGAGACCTTTTGACACACTGGAAGGAAAAAAGGAAGGGAGGGAGAGGAGG
>NW_022900949.1:34491769-34548669 GCF_012274545.1 Fukomys damarensis
AGGGGGGAGGGAGGGGAGGGGAAGGAAGACAAAAAGCCAGTCCTGCATTCTCTAGTTCTTACCTCTGCAGCATCTTAACCGTCTTTCCTCGAGGCTGACCAACATCAGGACCATAGAGTTTCGAATTTTTGAAAGAGGAATTTTGTAGAAGTTTATGCAACTCAATGAAATCTTTTCCTAACTGCAATCCATCAATGAAAATACCAGCCTTCTTCCTGAAACTGTTAGGTTCTGAAAGACAGCAATTCTCATCCTAATCACTTACCTAGCCTTTTTTTTTAATATAAAAGCAAACATGGCAGCATATAAATACAACAAAACATTTTCCAAATCACAAAATAATAGAAATCAAAGTGAAGAAAAGTCGAACCCTTGGTTACAGGAAGATATGCCAGAAAAATTAAAATTTTAACTATGTAACTAAGGCTGACGGGGTATTAAACAATTTGAAGTTAATAATGAGGACATTAAACCAACATATATTTTTTAAGTAGTCTACATTCAGTTTTTTATTTTGTTTGTGAGATTGGGAATTGAACCCAGGGCTCTTGCATTCAGTTATATCCCTATCCTTTTTTAATTTTTTTATTTTGAGGCAGGCTACAGCTCCAACTCTACCCCTCCCTTTTTTCACTTTAGACACAGCCTTACTAAGTTGCTAAGATGTCCAGGCTGGACTCAAACTTTTTTCTTTTTTTTTCCCCCCCAGCACCAGGGATCAAACTCAGGACCTTGTGCTTGTGAGGCAGGCACGGTGCCACTGAGGTAAATCCCCAGCCCAAGTCTGGACTCAAACTTTTGATCTTCCTGCCTCAGCCTCCCAGAGTGCTGGGATTACAAGTATGTGCCACCACACTTGGTTATATTTAGTAACCTAATTTGCTTTTTTTTTTTTAAAGGTTGAGTAGAGTCAAGACATCTAATGCTTAGAACAGTAACTGGCGTTTAGCATGTGCTCTTTTTTTTTCCATTTTATACTGTTTCATTGGCCAATATAGTACTACAAATATATTTTGAATGTGGAAAGTCATCAATATGTAGTTAAAATTTATAAGTTCCTTGCCAAAAAAGAGTGAGGGAAGAGTTTGACCCAAGCAAGATTCTACACTGTCAATTTCTGGATATCTTGAGCATAGAATGAAGGCTTGGAAGGGGTTGCTGAGATAGACTGAGAGTTAGAAACAGAGAAAGGAAAAGAAGAGTAAAAGAAAACTGTGTGGTTCACATTTGCTGAGTCCAGCCTGCCAAGCATGATAGGTCTAAGAGACTCTGAGAATCTCAAGGGAACCTGGGAGGTTGTTGACTGCAATAATTTTTCCAAGCTCAACCATAACTCAAATAGGGATTAACAATAGGTTCCAGAATATACTAAGGAGTTTTCTCCCATAAGCAGTTCCAAAAGTTATACTGTTGAGCACTTTCAAGGATGTGCCCAGCCTGAAGTATATTTGCTAATATTCAAAGAAAATCCATAAGTAGAAGCAAATAATGCCAGCAGGGAACCTCCTTATTAGCAAAGTGTCCCCAGGGTACCTACCATTGCCTAGTTCCCAAGAAATGTTATAGCCCTTGGAAGAGCAGTAGTCCAGGAGCAACTGGGCATTAGAACTGTCCCACTGTGAATCTGCCGTTCTCAGCAACTCATTCAAACCAAAGATCAAGTTCAGTCCCGAGCAGTTTGCAAAAGAGTACAGCATATCCACGGAGCTTCCTACAAGAAACACGTCACATTTAGTGTTAGGTGGGTACCAGCCCGGCAAGGCTCTGAGTTGGCCCTTTATAGTGAGTTATTATTTCTGTTTTGTTTTGTTTTGTTTTGTTTTTGGTACTGGGGATCAAACTCGGGTCCTTGCACTTGCAAAGGCAGGTGGTAAAACCACTGAGCTAAGTCCCCGGCCCACTATTTCTGTTTTTAAATCAAAGGAATTCCAGGCTTACTGAGTTGTAAGCGTGTCTAAGTGACAACAAAATTGAACAGGCAAATTAAAGGAAAAACAATCCCAGACTTCATCTGCTTTATCTGTTGGGGATCCCATGGAAGGTTGCAGAAGCTCTGATCCAACACTTGAGTTTTATTCAAGTGACCACAGGTTTTTGGATTTAGCAAACAAAAGTACAGGACACCTAGTTTAATATGAACTTCAGATATGTCATGAACAATTTTCAGTGTATGTCCTTTGCAAGGGTTGGAAAACACTTACTGCTAAAAAAGAAGCAAATTACTATCTGTCTGAAATTCAAATCTAAGCAGGTCCCCCTGATTCACAGGGCAGTGAGGAGTCTTTTAAATTTGCAAGGGGAAGACATCTGCTAGACAGGACAAAAACTACTGCTTTAGGTTGTTTTAACCCAGCACTTTAATAATCAAACTCGGGCATCTCTCCATAGCCTAGAAATGCTGTAAAAAAAATTATGGAGACACTAAGTGCCATAAGAGTCTGGGAAATTCTGTACTCTGCTTTTTTAAACCATTAGCTCATCTACAATTATTTTTTGAGAGTGGCAACAATATAATTCTAAGTGTTGTCTTTAGATCAGTTATCATATACATGATAAGTACTTGTGATTTGCACAGATATTTTAGAGTTATTTGCTAAACAGGAATTTGCTCTTAAATTCTCTCAGTTTAGTCTCACGTAAGTGGCAAACTTCTATATCCTCTTCTCTGCAAATGTGGTTTTGCTTTTGTTTTGCTTCTCAGACTACAGCCTGGATCCCTTGGATGATCCTGCCGTGAAACTCGGTTTAAAATGGCTAAGGGCAACCAGGCAGGAAGACACTGGTGAGCTGCTCAGGGTGCTGTGATGTTTGCTGTGTCCCCCGCTGCCCCAGACCTGCTGTCAGCCATCAGGAGTGACAGACATTCGGATCCAGGAAGCTCCAGGTTCTGCTGGATCGCAGAGTCACAGCTGGTGACACCATGGGGCCTTCGGGACACTGAACCCACTCCAAGCCTCCACCCTCTTCTGCCCACAAGGAAACAGAAACGTGAACAAGACAAATGCCCTGTCTGGCACCACACAGCTCTTTGGTGGCAGTGCCATCACTAGAGCCTTTTACATGCACTCTTCAGTAATGATACTGCAAGGCCACAGTTGGGATCCTAAGAGATCCCCAGGCTGTGTTACAGCGAGGTGGTGGGACCTCTAAGCAGGGCCTGGCCGGAGGTCTTCGGGTCACCTTGAAGGGGCCTGTGGGACCCCAGGCCTCCCTCCCTCTGTCATGCTCCTGGCCAGTAGGCAGACAGCTTCGCTGTGCCACACTCTCCCTGCACTGCCACCCGGCTCCCACAGAGGGTGAACAAAATGTGTCCACTGGATCCCTGGCCAGAACTTCTGAAGCCAGAGCCAAAATGAACCTCTTCTTTCTGTAAGTTAACGATCGCAGGTATTGTCACAGTGACAGAAGCTGACACACTCAGGCAGGGATTATGACACCGAACCCCAGATCCAGCTCTCCCGCTTACTGTCAGAGGCGATACCTTCATTCACAAGGTCAAGTGAAATAAATCAGATGCACGTGCTTAAATGTTGCATGGCTTCTCATACAAGAAACCCAAGATACAAAGAGCAAAATAAAAGATGATAGCCAGGCGTGGTGGCGCACGTCTGTAATCCTGACACTCAGGAGGCTGAGGCAGGAGGATCTCTGTGAGTTTGAGGCCAGCCTGGGCTACATAGTGAGTTCAAGGCTAGCCTGAACTGCATAGCAAGATCCTATCTCAAAACAAAAACAAAAACAAAAACAAAAAAACCCAAACTTCTAACGTGTACTAATAAAAACATTTTTTATATATCTTTATCCCACAGGACTCCCAGCTGTGGATCTACAGTGTTACTTTGTCCCTGCCCCATGACACCAAGATTGAGACAACACAGGTGAAAACTGCTAGCAAACCATTAAAAAAAAAAGGTATAAAGCACTGCTGGCTCATTACATACGATTAGTGTAATAAGGGAGCCCTCCTTCCTGTGGTCACACCTAGAATCGCATCCTCACGGACAATGTCTTTCCTGACTAAACAGGTTTGCAGTGCAGTTTCTCATGACTAATGTTTTGTCATCTCCTGCTGAGGTACAACACCCCACCCAGGAGGACCTGGGTTAGGAAACTCACCTACGTAGTCTAGGAGTCCCTTTTACCAGCACAATCAACACATACATCCTTGCCATGCCAGATTTTTGCTGCCTCCTCCCCAGTGTGATGACTCTCAGTCTCTGAGCATCATCAACCCCAGACAGTGCGCAGAAACACCTACTGGCTTCTAAGGTATTTGTCCCTACGATGACCAGGCGCCCGGACTAAACCCAGTATATTTCTGTCTATGCTTCCATGCCATGCAAAGTAAAACAGAGATTTCACCAGAGGTCAGAGGTTTCCTAATGCAAATGAAGCACATGGATTTGTGGTACATTTTAGCATTGCTAACCGGTGGTGGAGTTGCACTAAACCAGCTCTGTAGTTAGCCAAGGAAAGCCTTCCCCTAGGAACTATGAATGAAGGTCCAACTCTAAGAGCAGAAAAGATATTGGAAGCTACCATCATGGTTAGAAAGATCGTGTGACTCAGCATACTTTGTATTTATTTATTTACTTATTTATTTATTTTTAGGAATTAAAGTGAAACTGAATTGGTGTTTAATGTGACCAAGAAAACAAAATCGGCAGCCATTGATTGGCCTTCACCTAGTGGGCATATATCCCAGTGATTTATGTACAAATGAGACTCATGGGCTTTTTGTCTTCTCTTTACAGTGATCTGAGGTGGCCTCATCTTAGGACAAATCCCATTTACAATATAACTGCAACCATTTAATTGAATCAAACCCAATAGTTAGGTTCAATGTTCTCCTCATGGGGAAATTTGATTCAGTTCTTCTCCAGTTACGTTTGCAACCAGAATCATGGAAAGGATTCAGTTCTTGATCTGAGGTACCACTGTATTCTTATTAAAATATCAGAGTATACAAGATCCCAGTAATGAATGTAACTGTACCGTATACCTAAAATGTACCATTAAACTCAATTTTTAAAAATCAGAGTATCCGCGGTTCAAAAAAAAAGTCAGAGTAGTTTCCTTTCCTCTGAAGAATATAAAAAAATAGTTTAGAGAACTATATGAGCTATTAGCACAGAAGCTATTTTCTGATTTATAATGTACATTTTTATACCTTATAAAAAATACATATACACTGAAAACCCATCTCCTACACTGAAATCTAGGTAGTGTGCCACAAATCTCACAAGGACAGATAATTTACCTTAAATAACGTACAGGCACACCTTGGAGATAGTGCAGCTTTGGTTCTAAACCACTGCACTGGAACAAATATTGCAATAAAGTGAGTCACAAATTTTTTGGTTGCCCAGTACATAGTAAAAGTTATGTTCATCCTACACTGTGGTCTACTAAGTGTGCAATACCACTATGTCTAAACAATGTACACAGTTTGATTAAAAGGTACTTGATTGCTAAAAATGCTCACAATGATCCGAGGCTTCAGCAAGCTGTAATCCTTTGGGGTAAAGGATGGCGGGCTTTGACTGCTTTTGTTTTGAGACAGGGTCATGCTGTACAGGTCCAGGCTGGCGGTGAACTCACGACGTAGGCCAGGAGATCCTCCTGCCTCAGCTTTCCAAGTGCTGATTACAGGTATGAGCCACCATGCCCAGTTGGCTTTGCTGTTGGCAGCTGCTGACCCATCAGGGTGGTAACTGCTAAAGGTTGGGCAGCTGTGGCAATTTGTTAAAATGAGGCAATGGGGTCTGCACATGTGTCAGTTCCTCCTTACGCGACTGTTTGTCTGTAGCGTGTGATGCTGCTCTTTGATGACATTTTACCAGACAGGAATCTTTCAAAACCGGGGTCACTTGGGGCTGGTCATGCAGCTCAGTGAGAGCGCCTGCCTCACGAGGGCAAGGCCCTGCGTTCCATGCCTCGCACCAAAAGAAAATAAAAATTAAAAAAGAAGAGTCAGTCCTCATGAGTCCTGCTGCTGCTTTTTCCACTTAGTGTACGTAACACCTTGAATCCTTTCTTGTCATTTCAACGCAGTCCACCCGTCCTCATGAGGAGTAGATCCCACCTCAAGAAATCAGCCCCATGCAGAAGAAGCAACTCCTCGCCGTCAAGGTTTCGGTGTGAGATCGGAGCAGTTCAGTGGCGTCTCCAGCTGCCGTCCCTGATTCTCATCCTCCGCCGGAGTCCTGATCCCTGTCAGCCGTGAGGGGTGGCGGCTCCCACTCACCTCTTCCCTTGAGTCATGGGTGCTCTTCATGGGGCAGCGGCAGAAGCCAGAGGTGCTCTCAGGTGACCGGGCACACTGTCCCCAGCAGTGGTGGCATTTGGAAGGGAATAGCATTTTGTTGAGCAGGAAGTCTCAACAGTGAGCTTAAAATGCTCAGTGAACCACACTGTAAACAGAGGTGCTCCCCCACCCACCCCCGGCTCTGTTAGTGCTCAGGAGGAGGTGACAGCGCTCTCTGTCACACTGGACTGTCACACTGGTGAGCAAGCACTGGCTCCAGCCTAGAGTCACTGCTGCACTGTGTCCCCGACCGTGAGAGCCTGCCCGTCCCTTGCAGCAGCTCTGGAACCAGGCACTGACTTCTCCTCCCTGACACAAAAGCCTGAGGCAGCATCTTCCTCCAAGGCCGCTTCATCTGCCCTGAGAATCTGAGGCCGGATGTGGCCTCCCGCACTGGCTACCTGAGCTCGAGCTTCTGCACAACCTGCTGCAGCTTCTCCATCACGCTCGCACGCCTCCCCACACTTCTGTGTCGCGGAGATGTGGTGGAGACGCCGCAAACCTCAGGAACCAACCTCTGCTCCACACAAACCCCTCCCTGCAGTGTCTTCACCTCTCCAGGCCTCCACAGAGTGGCAGAGAGCAGGGTCTGGCTCTTGCTCAGGAGACGCTGTGGCCGACTCGATCCGCTCTGCAGACCGCTGTGACCTCCTCCATCAGCAGCACAGCTGCTCTGCTCCTTATCACGTATGTGTGCGCTGGGGCGGAACTTTCAATTTCCTTCAAGAATGTTTCCTTTGCATTCAGAACTTGGCTGACTCTCTGGCTTGGGAGGCCGTGCTTGACACACGCCTCTGCTTTCAACATACCATCCTCTCTAAGCCTCATGTTCCTAGCCTTTGATTGAAAGAAAGGTGCAAGACTCTTCACTTAAACACTGTGGCCACCGTAAAGTCATGAATTGGCCTGATTTCAGTGCTATTGTCTCAGAAGCTTGAGGCGAGGGAGTGGGATGGAGGAACCACATTCAACATTTATCAGCTAAATTCAGTCTTAGGTTCACAGCACCCAAGAACATCAAAGAAAAAAGAGCACTGATCCCAGATCACCATGACAGAGATAACACTGCAAAAAAATACCAAACCATGAGGCGGGGACACAAAGAGATGTGCTGGAGAAGCACATAGTAACTGGCCATGGAGCTGCCACAAACTTTCTTGTGTAGGAACGGCTATCTCTGTGGAGTCCTATAGGGCAAAAGCACTACAAAAAATACTGACTAAACCAAGTCAAAATAATGTGTATGTTTTAAAGTCAAAACAATTCCAGCCCTCAGGAGGCTGAGGCAGGAGGATCCCCACGAGTTTGGGGCCAGCCTTGGCTACATAGTGAATTCAAGGCCAGCCTGAACTACATAGTGAAAGTTTAGCTCTAATTAAACAAAGTCAAAGGAAGACACCTCTAGAGAATCTGGGCGGGTTGTCACCCACCTCTAGGACCATCATAAAATCCCAACTTTCAGATAAAAATACACTTTATAGTTAAATACACATTATTTGCCTCATTCTCAGTAAAGTCCTGTGTGATTGTGTCATCCTATCTTGAAGACTAGAAAGTTGTTGCTGTGAATGGAAATAAATTTTGGGTTTCTTAAGTTAGTCCTGTGTTTGCAAAACCACAAGAAAATCAAAGAGATAGTGGCTTGGTGGCCAAGCCTGTCTGG
Source organism: Fukomys damarensis (assembly GCF_012274545.1). Classification (NCBI taxonomy): domain Eukaryota; kingdom Metazoa; phylum Chordata; class Mammalia; order Rodentia; family Bathyergidae; genus Fukomys; species Fukomys damarensis. The sequence goes on from NW_022900949.1 coordinate 34,499,740, forward strand.
AAAGGTCCCAGCTTCCTCAGCCTAAAAGTGTGTATCACTCATGATACGGGCTGTGTGTGCTGCACCTCAAATGCTGGGGACCAGAAGTGCTTCAAATTTCCACATTGTTGGGGTTCTGGAATATCTGCATGGACTTTACCAGTTGAACACCCCAAATCAAACAGACGCTAAAACCCTTTTGGATTTTGGAGGATTTTCGAATTTTGGATTAGGATTGCCAACCTGTAGGAGTCACTTCTGGAAAGCGAGACAGATGAGAAGGTGCAAATATCTTCGCATTTTACCCATCGTACCTTCGTGTTTACATTTACAGGAAGAATATATTCATGTTTTCCTTGACTCTCTAGCTCCTGAGAGCAGTAAAAGTCATTCTTAGTTCATGAGCAACCGGTTTCTATATCTCACTCTGACTAGTAGATAAAATCAGAAGAAAGGAAAAAGCCACAAGTTTTGGCTTCAAGATTCCCCATTAATTTTTCTTTTTTGGTGCTGGCTTTTGAACCCAGAGCCCCAAGCATGCTCTGCTACGATGCTATATCCCGGCCCCACCCAATAACACTTGGTAGCATTTAAATATCACACAGTGTATACAACTGATGTGCAGCATATTAAATTCAAGCCCAAGTCCAAATCACCTAAGCACTGCTGGGGCTGGAAGACCTGCCAGGGATCGCTGTTCCTTACTTGAGTAGGTGGTGGTGTTGAACTTTTTCTGGTATTGTTCTCTGAGGAGCAGCTTCTCCTGGGAAGGCCAGTCCAACCGTAGCCTTTTCTCCACGTTGAAAGGGAGGAAACTGGATTTGCAAAAATCTGCAAGTGGAAGAGAGACTCTAGAGAACGTGTTGCGATAGTAATAAAGTTGAAATCCTATCCATATATTTGATTAGATATTACATTACTAAGGCAGGTTAAGTATCTCGTTACTAGGTATGCCAGATTTGCTGACTAAGCAACCACCATCAGAAAAAGCTAAAGAGAAAGTTTGCGAAGAAATATTGAAACATCCGCTGGATACAGAATATCAGGCATGACTTTGGGTTATTTAACAATTCCAAAGGCTCTTCAGAATCTTCAAATTACCAGGAGCCTAATGAAGGAAACATGCTTCAGGTTTCCTAAGGTTTACTTTCAAAATACACAGGCAGTTGTTACACACAGGCTATCTGTGCTTAGTGGGATTTCCTCTTGCTGTGATGAAGACAGGACATCATTTTCTTGGTAATACTGGGGATTGATCCCAGGGCCTTAGCTCTGAGCTATACCCTTAGTCCTGTCTGTCTATTTATCTATCTATGTATCTATCGTTTTGAAACAGGGTCTCACTGTCACCAAGGTACCCAGTCTGGGCTCAAAATTGCAATCCTCCTGCCTCAGCCTCTCGGAGTACTGGAATTATATGCAAGCACCACTACATCCAGCTTTTTGTTGGCTTGTTTTTTGTTTGAGACAAGGTCTTGCTATGTTGTTCAGGCTGGCCTAGAACTCAAAGTCCTCTGCCTTGGCATTCCAAGTTCTGGGATTACAAAAGAGCATCACTATGTCAGGTTAGTTACTGACTTTTCTCCCTTTCGACTTGGAACTGTGCAAACTTCCTGGCCCACAGCATGTGCCCTGGGAAACCACCGCCATCCTGCCTGGCAGCCTGCGCTTCTTCATTGTAAGACAGCAGGGTCAGCCCAGAGGCCGATGACTTCCTTTCTGGGAAGCTGCATGCTGTGGCTGCCCCACCCCATGTCACAAAGGCCGGTTCAGAGGAACTTGGATAATCCCAGCTTGGACAGCTGCTGAGCAAGGACAGTCTGCTGTCTCAACTTATGAGGCCTTGGGAACGCATCTGACAGGTGGGAAAGGCCCATGTCTAAGCAACTACCCCAATTTGTTCAAAGACAAGTGTTCTACCTTTTTCTATTTTTTTTCCTGTGGAAACTTCTCTACCCAACCTTTGAATAACTGTTAAATACATCCTACCTGAAGAAAATAAACATGATATATGGAGTAATTAAATACTACTCATGAATATCTATATTATAATTCAATGAGGCACACAATACACTTAGTAATTGTTCAGAAAATGATTTAACTTCCATTTGATATCTGACAGCACTGCTTAATGATACAGGACACATCTTCCTGGCTCCCTAGGGTGGATTCTCAGGAGGGCCAGACCTGCAATATGAGAATCACCAGACAAGCTTGCAATGTCAAAATTTGAGGTTGTGGGGCTGGGGATTTGACTCAGTGGTGCCACCACCCGGCTTACAAGCACAAGGACCTAAATTCAATCCCCTGGACCATAAAAAAAAAAAAAAAGTGAGGTTGGTTGGAGTCCAGAGAACTAAATGGTCACACTCTCCCCAGGTGATATGGAGAGGCAGTGAAGTTTGAAAAACACCTGGCAGGGGCCAGAGATTTAGCTTAGTGGCGAGGCACCTGCCTGGCAAGTGTAAGTTCCTGAGTTCGATCCCTGGTACTGAGAAAAAAAAGAAACATCTTCCAGTCCATCAAGTCTTGGAATCACTCTTAGAAGCAGAGTGATCCCCATACCCCCTCATGAGATCCTTCCCCAGATACTGTCTCCATAATACATGTGCTTCACTCTGTGTGCCCTTGGCTAAAAAGACTCCTGAGTTTGATGTCGTCCTAGGCTAAAAAGACTCCAGAGTTTGATGTCATCCTACCCACTTGCTTCCTACATCAGTTTTGCCTTGGCTGTGACTCTGCTCTCTATATAGCACAGTCACCACTTGGTTCCACCCAGCACACCTTGCCTTGGAGGCAAACATCAGAGGAGGAAACTGCTCCCAGATTCCTTCTTGTATAGCTGTCTCCACTCAACTGTGAAGCCCTTAATCTCTTATTGTTAGGTGTGCACAATAACACATTTCTGAAATATTCTCACAATGAGCACAAGTAAATTAAAATATATCATCTTTAAGAAGTCACCTTGGTTGACTTGAGATTGCCAGCAACTCCTCTCTTCCAAGGTTGGTTCTTTCTTAGGGTCAAAAACTAGAAAGTCTGTCTTGGTGCCACCAAATCTCAAGTATGCAGGAGCCAAACCTCTGGCCAAAGTTCGAAGCCTGGGGGAACTGTTAAGAAGATAAGCAAGGAACTTTAGTCATTTCTCCAAGGCAATTCAGCCAAACATGTTTACTTCCTTTTTTCTTGTAAGACCTGTTTCTTGACTATCAGCGGTTGCTTTGTGTGAAGAGCCTGGAAAGAGGTGGATAAATTCAAGACATATTTATACATGGAAATAATAGGCTCAGTAATTGGATGTTAGACATTGAGGGCGACTCAAGTGTTACGTGAAGAAAATCACACACCTCAAAGAGTGAGTGAACGCCGCGGCAGCCTTTCCAGTTCCAGACAGCTTGGTATGGAAAAACAAGAGTCTGCCGGCATCTTTACCTTTTGTGGACAATGGTAAGTTGCTTATCTCTGACACAAAAAGCAGAAGCAGTTTATGAAAATGCACTATTGAGTAATATTTTCCATTTCTAGATTTGAGGACCATCCTGTGGGTTCCAAAGGGAGAAATGATGGTTGGCCTAAATCGGGGTCGGAATTTTAGCAGGAGGAACAATGGGGCAGAGGCTTGGTATCACCATCCCAGGAGGGATTTGGGTGATAAATGGAGAGGCCCAACTCAGATGCAGAAGCAGAGCGAGGCGGAAGCTGGTCAGGGGAGGTACTTTAAAAAGCAACTGGGCCGGGGATTTAGCTCAGTGGTTCCGCCACCTGCCTCGCAAGCGCAAGGTCCGAAGTTCTATCCCAGGTACCAAACAAAAAACAATTGTGGGAAGAACTTACGCTTGTCTCTGAGGGCTAAGGGTGGGAGGCCTGCATGTAAATTTTCAGAGGTAAAAAGGCTGCTCACCAGCTCCTCACCAGACTGACTCTTGGAGTCAGCAGGGCCCTGCTAAAGTGCAGTGAGGCGGTGTGCTGACCAGCCAGCTCCCGGGAGAGAGGGGCCTGGGTACTAGTGTTTGACAGTTTCCATGCTGCAAACGCCTCCTCCACGGCCAGTTTCAAGGTAGCAGTGTGGTGTCCCTTGAGGCAGGAGGAAAACTGCGCTCATCTACTGAACTTATGCAAGCCGGCTCCATGCAAGACTGGGTGAAGATTGTCAACTGAGGTGAGAGTATTCACTCGAGTGGACTTGAATTCATCTAGAATGATGGCAAGGCTTGGAGGTGATAAAAGAAGTAAGAGGGGAACAGAAAGCGTTGGATGAGAACTTCAAGGTAGAGTTATGACCACCACCTCAAATAAGCATCAACTGAGTCCAAGCAGAGAGTTCCATGCATGCTACATGGCTTTTCCCTTAGTCTCAAAACAGCTCCACAAGACGGGTGTTGTTAGGATCCTCACTTTACAGACAAGAGACCTGGACAACACTAAGTGAACCTGCCCAAGGTAACAAGTCAAATGGAGCTGGGCCATAGCAGTCTGCATTCAAACTAGTGAGCCAGCATCTCAAAGCCACCTTAGGAATCAGGAAAAGACCAGACCAAGGCAGAATGTGCAGCCTGTACTCAGAAGAGAGACGAGGGAAGAGGGTGCCTTCAGAGACATGCCCCGTGTCAGCCAAGAGGACAGAGAAGAGTCACCATGCAAAGGGCTCCGGGGACACAGAGGAAGGTGTGGGAACATCAAGAGCTCAGCCAGGCAGCAGACCCGGGATTCTCAGGCCTCAGTCTCTTGTCACCCATCGTTCTGCCAGCGGCAGGGGCATGGAGGATCTGTTGCCCTCCCAACAGCAGTTATGAAAATGTCCTCTTCACGTGGATAATAAATGCTCTTCCAAATATGAAAAGCTATTTTGCCAATGAAGAAAGTTGAATCTAATTGCTGAATGTTACTATGAATATTTATCAAATTGACAAAAGAGATAAACTTTACTCAAGAAACTGAGCAAATCAGCATGAAAAGCCTGCAGCACTGCATTACTAACACTACTACTATGCAGAACCACACTCTCACTGTGGTGCTATGCTTTCCACACCCAGGCTGCACTCCATGCCTGGCCTTGCACAAGGGAGGTACATTTGTGTGTGGAAAGGCACAGCCACACTCCCTAGAATGGCAGCCACCAGCTACATGAGGCCACCAAGCTCCTGATCTGCAGTTAGTACCCTAGACACCCAAACACCAGGTATGCAAGAAGAAATACTGAATATCTCATGAATTTATTTATTTATTTATTTATTTATTTATTTATTTATTTATTTATTTATTTTTAGGTACCAGGGATCAAACTTGGGATTACGCTTGCAAGGCAGATGGTAGCACCACTGAGCTAAATCCCCAGCCCCTTGTTAATATTTTATATTGATTACAGGTCGAAATGATAATAGCTTGGATCCACCGAGCTAAGTAAAATTATTAACCCCCCCCAAAAAAAAAACATGTCTCCCATTTCTTTTTACCTTTTTAAATATGGCTACTTAAAATTTTTAAATTACAGATGTGCCTAGCATATGAAGCTCACATTGTATTTCTATTTTTGCTTTATATTTCTAGGGCCAGGGCCTCTGGGGGTTCTGCACAAAATCAGCCTAAGGAGGTAGTTTGATAGGTTAAGTCCCTTTGGGCAGAAAAATTAAAAAGATGCTCTTCCTCAATTCTAAATTGTTCTATCACTGGCGTTTAAATTTTGTATACTCTGTGTTCTCTGGAAACAAATGTGAAACCAGGCCGTTTGACTAGATTTGCTTAGGCTTCCTGTCGTGTTCCTCAGAGGTTTGAGCTCTGATTCGCCCACCCTCACGCCAAGGTTTCTTTTCACTACATCAGTCACTCAGGTTGTTTCCAGGTGATCTTTTTTCTTATGTACCTTATTGTTCCCTTTTAAAAATAAATCTGCTTTGCTTTCTTTTTGGTACAGTGTCCCTGTGAGCAGTGTCCCTGAGGTTCTAGACTCTGCTTTCATTCACTGCCTGGCTGATCATGGTCAAGTTATTTAGTCTCCTTGAGCCTCAGTTTCTTCATTTTAAAAATGTGCAACCGTACGATCTGTAGCGTTGTAACCAGGACTGAAGGTATTCCTAACCGAGAGGAGCTTTGAACAGGGCCCTGGCAAAAGACACAGGCTCAGGAAGCATCGCTATTTTCTTTTTTTTAAATCTTTAAACTTTTTATTAACTTTTAAGAACGATGACAGCCATTTAGAAGCTAGAGACAGTCAAGCATTATCTATTCATAGTTTCTATACAGTTGAGGAAATTTACATCAAATGAACAAAAACGGCACAGAAAAATCTATATACAGAAAGATACGGAACAATGTATTGCATAGAAAGCAGGTCAAACGGACTCAAAGACCTTACTGAATGGAGGCGAATCAACGGAAAGCAACACAGAGCCCCCTCCTGGGGCATAAATAGAAACGAATCCACGCAAACAAGCAATTATTTTTCTTCGCGATCTAAATGCTTGCCTCTGGTCCAGGCTCACAGCGAGGTCCTGCTCATTTGAACTGGTTGTCAATCAAAGTCCCCTTCATTTTCGCTTTCTTGGCTTCTAGTTCCGCCAGCTCTTGCAGTCGTCTCTTGCTCATGCCTTTGCGCTCCAGCTGTTTCTCAATCACTTTGGCATTCTGGGCATAGGAATCAGCGACTTCTCTAGCCTCAATCTCCTCCTCCTCTTCGTCAATGGTAGACACGGTGACAGAGCTGAACTTGCCCATGTCCTTAGTCCGTTTGGTCATCATCACCTTCTTGGGAGGCTCTTGTTTCTGGGTATAAATATTTGTTTTCCCAAAACCCTGGCCAAACTTCACCACTGCTCCATCCACAATGAAGGTCACGGTGGCATTCTTCGGCTGGGACTGGTAGAACAGCAGGAGCCCGCACTTTGCACACTTCTTCCTGTACTGTCGTTCGATGCCTTCCGGCCTCCGAAGATAGACAGTCTCCTCGTCTTCGGTGTTACAAAACTTGTGGGCATGTTTGGCAGCATCAATCACACGGGCTCTGTCCCGGGGTCTCATGGGCAACTTCTCTAGCTGACAGTCCAGAACCAGGACCATCTGGCCGCACAAACAGTAGTAGACGTGGAGAGGCTTCTCGCCGTCGTCATATTCCTCACGGTCCCGGGTGTCTGAGCAGACCACCGACCGAGACACCACTTTAGGCATCGTCCCCGGGAGCAACCGGAACACGCCGCGGCAAAACGGACGCGCGCCAATGACGCCACAGGCACGCACCAATGACGTCACAGAGCCTCGTAGCCCTTACTGCTTCAGCGCTGGCCGTCTCCACCCGCACACCTTCTCTTGTGGAGACCTGAGATAAATCCATCTCACTCTCCTCCGCGGTGGACAGACCTGAAGCTCAGTGGGGCTTCCTGAGCTGGCTGAGCCAGCCCACAGCTGTGCTGCCACCCTGGACAGATGGACTTTGTCCTAATTTTGCAGCAAAGTCTTAGAGCAGGGGAGGGAGTTCCTGCCTCTTCTGTCTTAGATGAGAGTAGGGCAGACGGGAGCTTGTGGGTGCCCTGGGGAGCAGGTGTGGAGAACGGTCCCCCAGAGGAAGGGGCTGCAAGTGACCAGGGGCCGGTGCTGGAGAGAAGCCCGCAGGGGCCGTGAGCCAAAAGGAAAAGCACAACAGACAAAACAAAGGAAAACAAGAGACACCTATATCTACTGCCTGCCCTGCTCTCTGGGCTCCTCGGTGCCCTGTGGTCTTTAACAAACACATGGGTACAGGAGAGAGGAAAGGGCTGGATGGGAGGACATGTGTTAGGGGACTGAAGGCACCATCCTCACTACCCTGTAGACTAGAAGGTCCGTGTGTTCAGGGTGGGTGTGAGTTCACTGGGGTGGTCTCGCCTGCAGAGTGATGGGGCCTGAACCCTGAAAGCCTTACTGTAGGTGTTTCTTTTGCACCTGCTTCTCTAGGTCTTCCCTGGGGTCAGAGGCATATGTGGCCTGCAGCCAAAGACATCTACAGTCAATGCGGATTGACATCTGCAGTCAATGGACAGCTACTCCATTCCTGTTTTCAGGAAGGCACCCTCCCAGATTAGCTTGGGTCTCCTCTAACCCCCAACCACTGAGGGCAGCTTTCTATCCCTAAGGCCCAGCAGGAAATTCTCCTGCCACAGAGAAAGAGTAGTATGATGATCAAAAGAAACAGAAAAGTGGCAAATTGTGTCAAACATTCATCATTTCCCAGGAAGAAACAATCAGGCTAAACTCTAAACACTGAGTCCGACACTCTGCCAAGCATTTATTACCTCATCAAACCCTGGACATCTCCTAGGGGCAGGTTCTAGAAAGTGCACTCTGCTAAGGGGGGCTGAGCAACCTGTAAAAGCGAGTCGCCCAGCCCCGCCACGCCACAGCTGGGGTCAGGCGGGTGGTCTGACTGTGTGAGGCTGCTGTGAGTAAGCAACAGTGACTGCGAGATAGAGGCTGTGCAGCCGTGGTCCTCCCTGGAGGCTCACAGCCTGGGTGACCTCCTATTGTCCCTGCAGCTCCTCATGTGGATTCAGTGTAGACAGAAGAAGTGGGAGCCACACACCTGCCACACAGCTGATAAAGCAGGGGCCACACATGGCAGCCTCATTTTGGAGAGACAGCTTTTTCCTGGGGCTCTGAGAGTCACTGTGGTAGTCTCCTGGGTCTCACTTACCTAACGTAGATTTCTGAAAGAATTCAGAGAAATAACACTTACTCTCCTTTGATGCCTTTTCCATCTAAGTTTAAAAAAAAAAACACAAAAAAACATCCTAATAGTTTAAAGGAGGACACTTGATCCACCAGCTTCCTTGTCCTGCCCTTTGGGTGTGTCCCACACACAGTCCGAAGCTCCCGGCCTGCAGGAGCACTTGCCTGGGTTGTCTCCTCCTGACCAGGTGGTGGGCAGGTAGTAGTTTCTTTGCCAAATTTCCCCTTAATATGCTTAGCTGACGGTAACTAACGTGCGCCGAATGAATGAGGAAAGGTGAAGCTGCTTGGAGCTGGCTGGAGGGGGATCGGTGTGAGCAGCATTCACTCCCGAGCTAGAGTTGTTTCACTGCAGAGGAGAGAGGCGCACAGGAGAGGGCACAGGACAGGACCGGAGGCCGGTGCTTACCCCAAGAAGGCGAGAAAGCGCGGGTCGGTGGCCAGGTTGGCGTCGATGGTGAAGGACAGGAAGGCGGGGCTCACAGAGCGCAGCGGCCGCTCGGTGACCAAGTCCACCGGCACCTCGTCCCCGGCCTGCGCGGGACCGGGCAGCTGGAGGAGCAGCAGGAGAAGCAGGAGAGGCGGTGGCATCGCGGTCACCTGGCTGCCACCACGCTGCGCTTCCTTCCCACCGCTCTCCGCGCCTCCACGCCTTCTTCTCCCTCCATCCCGCTCCGCCCCTCGTCACTCCCATTTCCTCGGGTCCCCGCCCAGGGCCGTCGCGTTCGCTGACAAAACCGGCCGCACCCGTCTAAAGGGAGCAGGGATGGCCGGATCCGGCCGTGGGGGAGGAATGCAGGGCCGGCTTCCCTAAAACCCTTGGCTGTCCCTTGAGCCTCCAAAGATCTGTGTCCCTCGTGTAAGGGAGAGGTTTCTCAGGTTATCTCACTTTGGCTTCAAAAATTTGATCCGAGCGTTGCTAAGCTGCAGCTAGAATGAGATCAGCCCTCAAATATTCCTGTCCAACTTCTGAGAGCCGTATTCAGTGAGTCTTAGAATATTCGGCGCTCTGACATTTGAAACAGGATGTGAGTGTGCAGAACCGACTGTCCCTTGAATTTGAGAGCCTTTTCCAAATTTCCTCTCTATGCATTTATCTTTGGCTGTTGGCCAAACTTTTCTTTGGTTGCCCTTTGATGCTTACATTAATATAAAATCATATTAATTATGTTAAGTGAGTACCAAACGATAAGCCAGATACTGTGAAAGGTGCTCTATCTGTTGTTATGGTGTCCAGATGTGGGGCTGTAAGAAGGCACCTGGGTCAGAGGGCTCTAACTTCATCAGTAGTCATCAGGGATGAGTTTACAACTTGATGGCATTATTGAGAGGCAGTGGGGACGTAGGAGGTGGGACCTAGTTGGAGGGAGTGGGTTGTGAGGTCCTGACTTTGGGGACTGTATCTGGTCCCTGGTCCTTTCCTGGCTGGATGTTTCTCCCCTGCTGCTTCCTGGCTGCCCCTTCTCACCCTTCCACTATGCCGTTTCCGCCTCAGAGGCCTGAAGCAGGCCAGCCCTGGACTGAACCCTCCAGTACCGTGAGCTGAAATAAACCTTTCCTCCTCTGAGTTGATTTTCTCAGGTGTGTTGGTTACAGTGGTGCAAAGCCAATTTCACACACTTGTGTTGCCTCTTGTTTTCACAACAGTTCTCTCATTTGACGTGAGGAGGCTTGAGCTCTGGAGCAGCCATTTGTCCACAGGTGGGAATGCAGATGTGAAGACAGCTGAGCAGGTGGCCTCTGGTCCCCACTGAACTGTCTTCAAGGGAGAATTCTCCGCACCCCCAGTAACCGAGGCTGCCCATGATGTGCCCTTGGAACAGCAGCCTGAGCGCCTGAGCGCTTACCAGGTGCTGTTGCTCAGTATTGGCTCCGTGTACTAAACTGTAAACTCCTCCAAAGCAGACACAGGGGTTGCCGCAGATCATGGGTGGCACCATAGTTGGGACCTTGTAGGCATTCAGTAAATGTTTGTTGAGTAAACAAGTGACACCCAAATCCTTAGATTTAAGTCTAAGCCTCCAGAACTGGGAGAAATGAATTTCTGCACATGATGCATTATCCAGTCAGAGGGATTCTGTTATAGATACACAAAAACAGTCTAAAAGAGGAATGATTATGTGTTTGAATATTGTATTAGATTTTGTCATTACTTTATAAAATGAATAGAAAATAGAATGTGTTATTGATCCAAAACATGGGTCATTAGCCTTATTTTCAGCAGATGTAAAACCTATAGGTGTGCTGATAGAGACAGATGTTTTTATCCTTGAAACGGATGCATGTGCTAGTCAGCTTTCTGATACTGTAATAAACAGCTAAGATAAATAAGCATAAAAAGAGAAGAGGTTTAGTGTGTCTCATGGTTTTGAAGGTCTCAGTCCATGGCTTGTTGCCATACATCATGGCAGAGTGTGTGATAGGCCAGGCTCCTGTGATCCTTCTGGCAGGCCATTCCCAAAGACCAGAAGCTTCTCACTAGGCCACAGGCCTGGAAATCTTTTCCACTTGGCCGTGCTGCCCTCTTACTACATTGATCTTTGGGGACGCTTCAACTGCAAATGTGATGGTTCATCTTGATTGTCAACTTGATTACACTGGGGCGTGGGTGAGGCACACAAGTAGGTGTGTCTGTGAGGGTGAGGAGATCAGCCCCGAATGTGGGTGGCACCATCCATCAGGGTGGGGTCCAAGAGGAAAAAAAGCAAGAGGAGCTGCCTTGAGGTGAGCAGCTTCGCCCCTAATGTCCTTCACCACCATCTCCTACCCTGCCACATGCAGCTATGGAGCCACCCACCCACGAAACTGGAAACTTGAACCAAAATGAATCTTTCCTGGGCTGGGGATTTCACTCAGTGGTTCTACCACCTGCCTCACAAGGGCAAGGTCCCGAGTTCAATCCCCGATACCAAACGAAGCAAACAAACAAACAAAAATGAGTCTTTCCTCTTTTATGTTGTCTATCTTGGGTATTTTGTGACTGCACCAAAAAACTAACACACACTAGTATAGCAACACATAAAAGTGGTACAGATTTAGGGGCACGGTGTGATATTTCAATATACATATACATTGTGCAGTGCTCAAATCAGAGTAAGCATGTCTGAGATTGGATTTGTTCATCTGAGACGTTTCTAATTCTTAATCTGATGTATTTCAGATTTAAACTAGTCAAATGTGCACTCACTTCTAAAGAATTCATATTAAAGAACCTATTTAAATCTGCTAAAAATAATCGTAGTTTGATAGCAACTCAAACAAATAACTTATTTTAAAATATCTGTGAGGCCATCAGAGACATGGAATGGATAATGAATGATATTGATTGTTAATCTTTTTGTTAGGATAAACTGGGGCACAACTGAGCCGACCAGAGCAGGTAAAAATGAAGCAACGAGTGAGGTTTCATTGCCAACCTGGGTGCAGGTGAGTCAAGGACGGCAAGGCCACTTACTCTGGGGGCTTGGGCAAGGGGAAACTTTATAGGGGAGTTTGGGTAGCGGAGAAGTAGCACCTTGAGAAGCGGAAATTTTTTGTCTTGAAGTAAAGGAAGTCTTTGTTCAGAGGAAGTCTGGTGGTCTCCAGGGATATCTAGACCCACAGGTGTTGTTGTGTGGGGAGAGCTGTTTATCTCCAACCTGGGCCTAGACTTCCTGTTATCTTTTGCACCTTGCAGGTTGTGTAATGGCATTGCCTGAGAAGTTTTTTTCTCTTTGGCCTGGGCAGAATTCTTGTCTTTCTGTTATAGAAGAAAGGGGAAAACAGGAGAGAGAAGGGGAAGGGGAGATTGGGCATAGTTTCTTCTCATGGCTGCTTCAAGCATGGCCAGGTGGATCGCAAGGACATCTTATCAGAGAAAGAGGGGCAGGAAAGGCAGGGGAGGTATTGGTTCAGTTAGTTAATTAAAAAATCTTTTTTCAGGGGTCAGGGATAGGGTCTTATAGGGCGGTGTAGCGAGAGGTTCGCAAGAGTTGTCTGGTTATTATGGCCTGGATTTGTCCTTAAATAGGGTTTGTTAAGAGTTTTCTGGGTCTGTCCGTGTGAAAGCAAAAAGGGGCTATGAGTCAGGGTGTAGGGGGTGGTAAAGAAAGCGTCTTTTAGGTTGAGGGCTGAGTAATGGGTGGTGGTTGAGGGAATAGAGGAGAAGAGCATATATGGGTTTGGGATTTTAGGATGAATGGAGAGGACAATCTGGTTGATGGCTCAGAGATCTCGTACTAAGCAGTATAATTGATCCAACTTACGGACAGAGAGGAAGTGGGTGTCAAATGTGGAGTTAGCGGGAACCGGGCAGTTATGTTTGAGAAGGCAAGTAATGGTGGGTTTTGGTTCGCGGAGGGCTGGATCAGGTAGAGTATTGGTGCTGAGCAGGATGGAGTGGTCCTTTTTCAGGGGCACGTGGAAAAGCAGGTGATGCTGACCACCAGAGGGAGTTGAGATGTCCCAGATGTGGGGGTGGAGGAGGGAGAAGATACAGGGTAGGGAAAGGGCCTAGCAGTAGGTGTGAGAAGGGTGGGGAGGGGAGCCTGGAACACTGAGGCTGGCAGAGAGTTTTGTTAAAACATCTCGTCGGAGGAGCAGATCGGGCCGGTGGGAATGGCTAGCAATGAATGAGGAAACATTTCGTTTCCCAGTCGGCACAAGAGCGGAGGGGTTTTGAGAGGCCTAGAGCCAGTCCCATCAGTTCCCACAGGGGCAGCTGAGGCTAAAGTTAGCTGTCCTGAAAACGAAGAGAGGGAGGATGGGTCGCCCCTGTATTGATCAGAAATGAAGTAATTTTACCTTCCACTGAAAGATTTACCCGGAGTTCAGTGGCTGTGATAGTCCGGGGGCATCCGAGACCTCTGGGCCATGTCAGCCGATCAGGTCTGATACCCCTGGAGACTGCCAGACTTCCCGTGCCCCAGAATAAAAGACTTCCTCCACTCCCATTTAAATCTGCTGGAAACAATCTTACTTCAATAGCAACTCAAACAAATAACTTTATTTGAAAACTTCTATGAGGCAATCAGAGACATGTGGACCGGATAGTGAATATTAAATAAAGGATCATTAATCTTTTTGTTAGGGTAACCTGAGGCACAGTGGAGCCTACCAGAGAGGCAAAAATGAGGCAACGAGTGAGGTTTCATTTCCAGCTTAGGCGCAGGTGAGCCAAGGGCAACAAGACCATTGACTTCAGGGGCTTGGGCAGGGGGAAACTTTATAGGGGAGGTTGGATAGGGGAGAAGTAGTACCAGGAAGAGGGGGAAATTTTTGTCTGGGAGTGGAGGAAGTTTTGTTCTGGGGTGAAGGAAGTCTGGTGGTCTCCAGGGGTATCTGGGCCCGCAGGTGTTGCTGTATAGAATGGGCTTTTATCTCCAACGTGGGCCTTGGCTTCCCGTTCTTTCCCGCCTTACAGGATGTGCAGTGGCGTTGCCTGGGAAGTGTTTTTCTCTTCCGCCTGGGCAGGGGTCTGACACTTTTAAGGGAAGAGGTTGGCATTGCAGCTATTTTTCCAGGATCCTCATTTTTCAGAGATATCTGCTTCAGTGTTCACAGGTAAATTGATGTGATAGGATTTATTTCACAATGATCTCAGAGGGAGAGAGGACCTAGGCACTGGATGGATGAACCAAAACTGACCCTCATTGAACAGTTAGGGAGGCTGCATCACTGGTACGTGGTGGCTGTGGCAGACTTTATTTTCCAGATGTAACAATAATATTTTCCAACCCATGTGTTCATCTATAGTTTTCCATCCTCCCATATAAAGGTGGGGATCCGTGCCCCCTTCCTGCTGTGTTAGGGAGGCTCACACTGCTTTCATTGACAGAGAAGTAGAAACGACATGTGACCTCTAGGCCACATCATGGAAGGCCATGCAGCCCCTGCTGAATTGCAGATGTCCCAGCCTTCTCTCAGCGTCGCCCAGCTGTCTAGGTCTGTTTACTGAAGTTGGCTTGCTGGGTCAGAGGCACGTAACATTTATTTATCCCATCTATCTATCTATGGATCTAACCTCTTTTGCTTTTCATGTTAAAAGAAGGTCTTTGATATATGTCACTAGAGTCATCTTAATAGTTGAGTTAGTGGACATTTCAAAATAATTTTTCTTTTCGGTACTGGGGATCGAACTCAAGACCTTGCACTTGCAAGGCAGGTGCGGTGCCTCTGAGCTCAATCCCTGGCCCCTTAAAATCATTTTATTATAAATATTGCAAACAGACAGAAATCGTATATCTGAATTGTACAGTGAATGCCTATGTCACCACTTTTTAGATTCTACTAGGACCATTTTGCTCTTTGCTTTATTATGTGTCTATTCATCCAACCTTCCTTCTATCCATTCATCAATCCATCTTATTCTTTGAATTTAGATATAGCTCCCATGTCCTAAATTCACCCTTTAAAGTATGTAATTCAGCATGTATTCGTGCAAGTATTTTTGCAAGGGTACACAACCATCATACCTAGTCCAGATCATTTTATCTTTTTTTTTGTTTGTTTTTTGTTTTGTTTTGTTTTGTTTTGTTTTTGAGACAGGGTCTCACTATGTAGTTGAGACTGACCTGGAACTCACTCTGTAGCCCAGGCTGGCCTCGAACTCGCAGCGATCCTCCTGCCTCAGCCTCCCAAGAGCTGGGATTACAGGCATGTGCCACCACGCCCGGCAGGTCATTTTCCTAATTCAGCCTCCTCTAGAGCTTAAGACCGAAGAATCACACTCTACCTTCTCTTGTGTAAAGCTCCTTTGACTTACTGTGTTTTTTAAATTAATTCAAGTTGTTGTATCAGAGTCTGTTTTTTTCTAAGTAGTTCCTATTTGTATGTATCAATAGCTCGTTGATCCATTTCTTATTAGTGAACATTTGAGGTTGTTGCCAAAACTGGTTATCGTGAATAGCTATTGAGAGCGTTCTTATCTCGGTCTTTTTGTGGACCAGCGTTTTCACTTCTTTCGGGTAAGTAGCCTGAAGCAGAATGATCGGGTCACAATGTCCGTAGGAAGCTGCCAAGATACTCTCCAGAGTGGTTATACCATTTTTAGGGTTGTCAGTTTTAAAATACTACCCATCCTGGTGGGTGTATCTCAGTGTGGTTTCAGTTTTAATTTATCTGCTGACTAATGATGTATTTTGTGTGTTTAGTTGCCATTTGAATGTGTTTGTTTAGGAAATGGCTCTTCAAAACTTGGCTTGTTTGGATGGTATTTTAACATGGGTGTAAGGGCTGCATGCCCTCGAAGACAGCAAGAAGAAAAAGGAGGAAAAGAGGAAGAGGAATAAGACAGAATTCCATGGATTCAGATATGGGGGTGATCAGACATATAGTAAATTTTTAAAATTGTTACAGTAAAATACATATTGCCATTAATTCCCCTTACTTCTCCTCAACTTCAAACACACGTATCATTCTCTTCGAAGCAGTTCTTAAAGTCTTATTTGCATGGGTGTCTTTACAAGCTGAGATAAAAAATATAGATATGTTATCCAGTGGAAAGATAGGCTCCTAAAAACATGACGCTGTGTCGTCATCCACCACATTACTGGATCTGGCGCTGTGCGACATCTGGCCTTCTCCAGAGTCAAAATGGCCCTGGAAGGGAAACACTTTTACTCCATTCGGGACACTGAGGCAGCTACAACAGTGCCGCTAAAGACAATCTGAAAAGAGGACTCCAGAGCTGCTGCAGACAATGGCAAGAATGATGGTTAAGTGCGCTCAAGGGGACGGGAGATATTTGAGGAAGATCGATGGCAACATATCTTTTCCTGTGATAATTTTTAAAATTGTAAACATATTTGATATTTTTCGATTCCACCTGAGATGCAAATTCTGACGAGCCAAAGAAATATGAAACACATGGGATGATGGGCCAGTCTGGTGGGTGTCAGACTTCTGTAATTTGACTTAATTAGGTCCTGATAGGACTCATACCCATTAATATGGGCCAAGGTGACTGGGGCCATATCATGTGCCTGTTGTGGGCCCAGGGCACTCATGTATTTGTGGGGCAAGTATTAGACATCCTATCTTACCGTGGCATGGAATACAGAAGAATCCAACCCAAACTGGATGTTATTATATGCTGTCATAATATAATATTATCTTCAATTTTTTTGTGTGTGTGGTACGAGGGATCAAACTTGGGACCTTGTGCTTGAGAAGCAGGCCGAGGAACCACTAAGCTAAATCCCCAGCCCCTCTTCTGACTTTTAAAGAAACAAAAATTAAAACCTATTTGCGGACACTTAAAAGGATCTCGGTTGTAGGCATGAAGCCCCTCTGCCAAACAGATAAGTTTGCCCTGGAAGTGACTGTGCCCTCTGTAAGGTATGGAGTGAAGAAGTCTCACCATCACGAAATGGAACTTGAAGTTGGTCAGGATTGTAACAAAAGCTGCCCTGAAGGTCTGTGACCCAGATCTGAGGTCGTGGCTGACGCCTCTGTTTGCTCTGTAGTCTCTTGTACATTTGAGCCAGTGAACCCAGAGTGTGGAGCGATGCTAGCTTTTCCTTGGTAGGTGGCTGCCCCTGGACTCCAGAGTGGTTGGGAGCATCACACATACACGGAAATATTTTAGGGTTAAAGTAACTGCACATGGAACAGAACTGCACCAATGAGATGACTATTTCAGCTTTATAATTCCCAAGTAAGCATGCAAGTGAGCAATCAACTTAGCTCGTGATTTTAGGTTGAATCGATATGTTTAATTTATTAACTTTTCACTTACCTAAGAATATGGGAAGGTCCTGTTTGTTAAGCAGTACTTGAAAGGAAGATTAAATGTGTTAAATATATTGCTATAGTTGGAACTATTTAAGGAAATTACTTAATGAACAAACCGCCCTTTAAATAAGTGTGGAAATCATCTAGATTTGGAAATTAAGTCAGGTGTTTTTAGAACTGTGACTTTCCTCTTAAAATTTAAGAAATAATTAGGTTTTGAATAGTTTGAATGATAATTTTTAAGGTGAAAATAAGTTTTATCTCTGGCCAAAAAAAAACAAAAAACAAAAAACAAAAAACCACTTGTGGGGATACAGAATAAAATCCTGCACTGGCAGCCTATGTGCCCGGGGCAGGAAGTCTGCTGTGGATAAGCAGCAAGGAGTCAGGGCTCCGGGACCAAGTGACAGGAGGAGGCTGAGCCTCCTGCCCAGGGCCTGTATTTGCCATTGTTTGGTCTCAGTCCCAAGACGAGACTCAGCTTGAGCTGTGACTTTGTGTGCAAATTCCTGTGGCCCCGGATACTGGCACCCAGCTGTCAAAGCCTTGTGTCAGTCACATCCCTGTGGCTGCTGCCTTTCTCCAAAACACGCTGAAGCTGAGCCTCAGTACCTGCTGTCCCAGGTTTGCTTTATTTGTCTGGCTGTTTACTCCGCCTGGATTTTCCTTTGTGCTCCACGGACGCCTATTGGGGCTCTTGGCAGCTGCTTCAAGTTCTCCCATCACCTGGGTCCTCTTTGCTCTCATTCAGACTAAGAATTCCTTAAATGGTGCTCTAGTGGCTGGGGAATTGGATGCCCCCTTTCAAAATTGCCTTTTATGCATCCTGAGCATGATGTAGCCACCCAGAAACATGTAGGATTCTATTTTTATTGATCTCATTAATCAACCTTCTGGTTGTTTTGCTGAATGTTCTGAGTGGCCATATCATGTTGCTTGCATAAAGGAAACACTCAAGCCCCTGGGCCCACTTGGGCTTTCCAAGTTGCTATACGTGGAAACAGATTCATATGCAAAGAGTATCATGGTGGGGGGGGTTGAGACAGATTCTCACTGTGTAGTTGAGACTGACCTGGAACTCACTCTGTAGCCCGGGCTGGTCTCGAACTCACAGCGATCCTCCTGCCTCAGCCTCCCGAGTGCTGGGATTACAGGTGTGCACCACCACCACTCCCGGCCTCATTTTTAAAATATGAATCTCCCGATGTTTCTGAAGGCAAGAGAGCTTTACCGTTACATGAATTTCCCATGAAAGATCCAAAGCCTTTGTCCATGGGACGCTGTTGCTCCCTACTATAAGTGTCTGCTACTCTCCAGGTCTCTAGGAATGGCTCTCCGGCCATTCAGGGTGGATTCTGTGCAGTAAGTTTGTGCCACGTTTGCCACAGCTCACGGCCACTGTAGACTGACCAGGACTTAGTCCTGGCTGCTCCTTTGTGGGAGTATGACTCTGAGAGCCAGGAGAGCGCAGAGGTGGAGCCCGTGATTAGAATTCTGAGGCTGCTGCTGGGGGCAGCCATCCTGGCTCCAGCCCTTGGGAGCCTGATGACACAGCCTGACCAGGGTGTCTCTGATGTACTTACGTACAGCAGAGCCTCTGTTCCACCCTGGTTACTCTGCCTCAGTTTCTCTTACCTGTAACCCAAACAACTTTGTAAAGAAGTAAAGGCCATTGGCTAGGTATCAGTCACAGAACTGGAATCTTTAAAATTAAAAGAGAAAAGTAATGTAGTCTTAATGAAAGGGACGTGGGCCAGGTGTATTGGGCTCTAATGTGTTAGGGTTTCCATTCGTAGTTTACAGCAAATGGCAGCATTCAGGGAGTTGAAACTACAACAGCAAACTGAACGTGTGTTGCAATTTTTCGTGATTATCCCAGAAATTTTGACTTTTCAGTGGAGTCTAAATTCCATAATAGAATGCATCCAGCTCAGTAGCTCAGTCCAGGTCTTTTAATAGACATCCAGTGAGTGGACCATAGACTGTGCTAATACAGGGAGACAAAAGAAGGACAAATGGAGACCCAGGTTCCAGGATGGGCGCTGCCAATACGAACTACATTTCCTATATCTTGTTTGTGGAACCTTATCCTGTGCTAATTTTCCTGTTTATTTTCACAACTGGAAACAGGGCAAAGGGAAACAGAGAAAGAGGCTGACATGGGTAGATCACTCAGGATTCTGTTGTAAGAAACTTCACGTGTTTTAGGCAGAATAGAGGTAATTAAGTTCTCAGAGAACTGCTGGGGGCTCTGGGCTCATTTTCAAGCACCTATGACAGAATTGTTCTCCCAGGGAATCACAGGCCAAACAGCACACACTGACTTCAAGGACACAAAGGAGGCACCTCCGTGACCTGGCCCAGGGCCAGCTGGTCCAGAGGATGGATCCAGAACCCTGCCTGAGACTATGACCTTCGCCTTGGGCAGCCTTTGCCACAGGAAGCTAGCCTGGGACAGCCTCCTCCTCACGTCCACCTTCAGAACAACTCAGAGGACTAGAATAAAGTTCACCCTGCCTGCGCTCTGTACCAAGCTAAGCCATCTATGTAATTAGCTCCTCGGTTCTATAAACTCCTTGGGAAGCAGATGCTATGTTGTCCCCAATTTACAGGCGAGGAAACTGAGGTAAGCAAGACTGAGCATAAGGTCACAGGTAAAAAGTAGCAGCAGGGGCGTGCGTGCATCTCTTTGGGACAAGGGGGGTCATGTCTGGAAGCCAGCTGCAAGGTATTCTGGGAGTTGGTTTTCGCCACTCTGCAGCTCTCAGGGACACATAGAAGGGAGTCAGGTGGCACCTATGTAACTGCCCACTGTATCCTAAGCCAGGGCTGAGGCTGGCAAAAATGTCACAGCAACAGTCAGCAGTCACAGCTTCCAATCTGTGTCATTTGTTGCTCTGAGATTAGCTCACCACAAAGCCCTATCAGCACAATACAGATGAGGGTGAGATTGTAGCCACCACACTTTTCTTGGTGACCAAGTCTGAACTTAGTTGGTGGCCTGTGTCTATTCTATGAATACAAAATTACAAACAACTTTATGTTTGTTGTCTCAAATTAGTCATTTTTAGCAAATTACAGCATGTTCTCCTTAAAGACAAACTTAATTTGAGTAATAATTACAAATTTGGCCGGGCACTGTGGTACATGCCTGTCTGTATTACAGCACTCTGGAAGACTGAGGCAGGAAGATCACAGGTTTGAACCTAACTCGGACAACTTAGTGAGATCCTCTCTTAAAATTAAAACAAACAAACAAACCCAACTTTTTTTAAAGGTTGGGTGTGTAGCCCAGTGTGAAGCCCTTGAAATCAATACTCGGTACCAGAAAGAACAAAATTTCAATGGGATATCCATGGTTTTCCTTCATATTTCAGGCCCAAATCAAACTGTCACCTTTTTGGTAAAGATTGGCTCTCTGGTTTTGAATGCTTTCACTCATGTATTAATCATGTTCTCGTCTGTGAAATATCTGTTTACCTTTGCATTCATCTGCTAGAGCTGCCATACTGAAGTACCGTAGGCTGAGTGGCTTAACCCACAGAAAATCGTCATAGTGCTGGAACCTAGGAACCCAACACCCACGTGTCTGGGGGCTGCTTTCTCCTAGGCCTCTCTCCTAGGCTTGTAAATGGCCATTTGTGTCCCCACGGGGTATCTGTGTTCCAGTCTCCTCTTCTTATAAAGACACTGATCAGGCTGGATGCAAGCCCATGCCTGCGACTTCATTTTAGTTTTACTATCCTTTTGAGGATCTCCAAACACAGGCACATTCGGAGGCACTGAGTGAAGACTTCAACGCAGGAATTTTGGAGCATGGCAAGGGATCACAATTCAGCCCACATAGTCGCCAATTTAATTATTGTACTCTCAGCGTTTTTGTTTTTTTGTTTTTAAGAGCAGGTAGACTTTAGCAAGAGAAAGAAAGTTTCTATCTAAGAGTGGCAGAGGGGGATGGGAGAGTGGGTTGCCCACTCAGCATTTTTTCGTAACATGTTCACAAGCAATTTTTTTTTTTCAAACTCAGGACTTTGTGCTTTCAAGGCAGGCATGGTGCCACTGAGCTAGGTCCTGGGCCCAACAAGAAATTTTTTAAAAGACAGGATCTCACTGTATTACCCAGGCTGGCCTTGAACTCTTGGTTTCAAGCAATCGTCCTGCCTCAGCCTCTAGAGGAGCTTAGACTACAGCACAGATCACCATACCCAGCTTACATAAACAATTTTGATAAAAATACATTCACCATTGACTGTCCTATTTGCTGCTGAAAGAGGGCAGAACTCGCCATACCCAAATGTACCACTCTGGCGGATTGACTGTTTTGAGTTTTGAAAAAAAAAAAAAAAAGCAGATGTGAAAACACCATGCTGTTGTTTCTCAAAAGCAGAAAATGAAATTCCCATGTGGCAATGCCCTCTCCCCCAGAAGGAAAGCAGCATTCTTGCCTCGAAGAGTGGACAGCTGAAGTCCAAGGGCTCTGCACAGACGCAGACAGCGCTTCCCTTCTGCCCACGTTCTCCTAGCCCCCGGCCTGGTCACGTGCTCAGGACTTTCCGCCCCTCGTCCAGTTCAGCCCAGGAGCATCCAAGTCCACCTGTGCCTCCGGTCTTCATTTCCTTGTCAGGGCTCCATCTCCACTTTGCTAAACAAATGTGCATGCATTTCTGCACGGATTTGTCTACATCAGTCAATTCTCAGGCGTAGTCCAAACCCTGAGAGTGTGGAGGTGAGGTTTTGCTTCCTCTGTGTCACGAGGCTTTCCAAATCTAATTATATATGTATGTGTGTGCGTATATATTTTTTCTTTCTTTTTTTTTTTGTGTGTGTGTACTGGGGATTGAACTCAGGTCCTTGCCCTTGCGAGGCAGGTGGCGGCACCACTGAGCTAAATCCCCACCCCTAATTATATTTTTATGTGTAGGATCGAAGTCATTTTATGTAGTTGTTCAATTTACAGTTACTTTTTGAATTATACTTTTGTATTTATTTATTTATCCTTAAAGCATCTTGAGCTTATTTTGGAATTATTCAGATAAGAACTTGTACAGGTTTTATTTTTCTAAGGTTTTAACTAATTATTCCAGCATCACCTCCTGAATGTACTTTTCACCCTCACTTGACACGCAAGGATGTGCCCGCTATAGAGTGATATTCTTTCATAGTCTTTGCGCCCAAGACTAAGAGATAAAAAATTAGCTTTGGGGGCTGGGGATTTAGCTCAGTGGTTCCACTGCCTGCCTCACAAGTGCAAGGTCCCAAGTTGAATCCCTGATACTAAAAAAAAGAAAAAAATTAGCCTTGGATGAGAGAGAAAACACTTCACCCTCTGAGGAGGGAGGAGGAGGAGGAGAGAGAGAGAGAGAGAGAGAGAGAGAGAGAGAGAGAGAGAGAGAGAGGAAGGGAGGGGGGGGAAGGGGGGGAGGAGAGAGAGAGAGAGAGAGAGAGAGAGAGAGAGAGAGAGAGAGAGAGACAGGAATGTGTAGAAATAGAAGAGCCCTCCCTGGCATGTCACAGTGTCCTCCTTACCATAGAAGAGGAACAAAGAGCACTGTTTTCCAATCCTGGAGGCCAGGGCTGGGCCAATGTATTCCAGATCTTCCAAAATCTCAGGATTTTGATTCTGTAAGAAGGGACACAGAACAGCTGCTCATAGGAACCACCGTGATGGTGTTGAGATGGCAGCGGTGTCTGCTATCACAGGTCCCTCCAAGCTGTCTCAGCTATGAGAAGATCTCATACACATCCTCCTCCTTGGTTCTCCAATGCTGCCCTTTTACCCACTAATTTTCCATGCGTGGCTAGCGGGCCCTAGGCCGGCATCATGCGCCCTCACTGTCCCTTCTGCTGCAAAGACCAGAGTCTCTCTCAGCACCTGACACCAAGAACCCCACTGATGCTGAGGACTGAGCTTTGGAATTCAGTGTGCACCGTTTCCTCTCGGCCTGGTACTAGCTTTGTAGCCTTGAACAGGAGAGAGAAGCATTCTGAGTCCCCATATCTTTCATTTTTTAAAATTATAGTACATAATTTATAGAGTTGTTAGAATCCAATTAAATAGCCTCCATAATGGCTTCACTTTTGTAAACCTTGTTAAAGAACTGACTCTCAGCTGGGCGTGGTGGCGCATGCCTGTAATCCTAGCACTCGGGAGGCTGAGACGGGAGGATCGCTGTGAGTTTGAGACCAGCCTGGGCTACATAGTGAGTTCCAGATCAGTCTCAACTACATAGTAGTGAGACCCTGTCTCTAAAAAACCAAAAAAAAAGAACTGACTCTTACCGACTGCTTTTGCGAGTATAATCTCATGTGACTTCACATCAGGGTAGGGAAGAGATACCCATTTTTCCGATTTGGAACGTGCGGTTCAGAGGGAAAAAGGACACACTTGGGCTCAACAGGCGTGAGTGAATCTAGGATATAAATCCAGGTTTTCTGACTCAGTGTCCCATTCCTCTAGAGCCCTGGCTGAGAACACGTAGGTGGAAATGAGGGTTTCCTTGTGAGTTCATGGAGACCTCTAGGGACAGGTAACTCAGGGTGGGGAGTTGGAACCTGTGTTCAGAAAGATGGCTTTGAACCCATGATTATGTGAACAGGAGGAGAGTGAGGTGCATCTGCTACACACCCAGGTTGGAGGGGAAAGAGCAAAACAAGAAATGGGGTAGGGGCTGGAGAAGAGAGAATCAGTGTCTCTAAGCACCCTGGAAGACAGAGGAGTATGGGGTTGGCAGACAGAGTTAGGACTCCGGAGAGCTCAGAGAGAATGAGCCATCGGATTTGGCTACAGCGATGCCACCAGGATTCAGAGACACCACAGCAGCTCCCAGTCTAGTTACCCAGACTTGTCCATTTCCTCAAATAGACAATTTTAAATTTTTATTAGTACACGTTTGCCGTACATAATGATTACATTCCTTGTGAGTGTCAGGCTTTATCTGGTCATGAAATGGTTAATGAATATATTGCTTAATTCCAAACAACAGGGTTTTTTTTTTGTTGTTGTTGTTTTGGTTTGGTTTATTGGTACCAGGGATTGAACTCAGGACCTTGCACTTGCAAGGCAGGCATGGGTGTGGTGCCACTGAGCTAAATCCTTGGCCTCCAAGCTACAGTTTAACAGATACAAAAACCGCAGCCCTCAGAAAAACATGCAACAGAGATGAGTGGTGCTGTCTCCGCTCAACACAGACCGTTCTGTCTTGAAGCAGACAGAGCACAGGACAGAATGTTACAGGGAAGACCACGAAGTATAGCACATCCTCCCGTGTTGACTGCTGCCCGGACCCTGACCGTGAAGTCTGCACGGACATCATGACTGATGTGCCAGGCCTCTCCCAACCCCTATAAAGCTTCCTACTTTTTCTTTTTTTCTTTTCTTTTGGATTTTTGAGACAGGGTCTCACTATGTAGTTCAGACCGACCTGGAACTCACTATGTAGCCCAGACTGGTCTCAAACTCACAGCGATCCTCCTGCCTCAGCCTCCGAGTGCTGGGATTACAGGCGTGTGCCACCGTGCCTGGCTCCTACTTTTTCTTTTTTCATCACTGATGGGCCTCCTGCCCTCAGCCCACCTCCACCCAGGTGAATAAAGTCCATACCCCCTTGCTTTCCACCAGCCTGCTTGTGGTCTCGTTCCTCTCCGCCATTTGTTGCAGTGAGGAGTTGACAGTGTGTGTAACACATATTCACTCTTTTCACAACCCCTTCCCCTCTTCCCCACCCCTCTTTCCATCTCTAGTTCTTCTGCCCTTTTGTAGGGGATCTATGTTCTTATTACACACATCTTTTGTTTTGCTTTTATTACATTACATGCATCTTTTATTTTGCTTTTTAAATTATTTATACTTTGGGTTTCTCATATTTTTTTAAAAAAATCATGTACATTTGTGCTTGTGTGTCTGATTTGATCACTTAATATTATGGTGTCAAAGTGAATGCATTTTCCTACAAATGACTCAAGTTTATCTTTCTTTATGGCAGAGTAGTTAGTACTCCATTGTATGTAAATATTTCATTTTCTTTATCCTTTCATCTGCTGATGGACATATAGACTTCTTCCAGGATTGAGCTATTATGAGCTGTGCTGCTATGAACATGGGTGTGCCTGGATCACTGTAATATATCTTTAACTCTTTGGGGAAGACACCTAGAAGGGGAATAAATTGCATTTCCTTTCCACTGATTTCCATAGTGATTGTATTAGTTTCCATTCCTTCCTTATTCCATTAGACCATATCATTAGACCATAGTGCAGTAAAACTAAAAATCAATGGCAAAAGAGACCATAAAAATCTTTTTTCTTTCTTTCTTTCTTTCTTTTTTTTTTTTTTTGGTACCGGGAATTGAACTTGCGTCCTTGTATTTACGAGGCCGGTGCTGGAACCACTGAGCTAAATCCCCGGCTGAAATTGTAGAAATGTTGCAAATGGATGGAGATTAAATAATACACTCTTGAATAATCAATTGGTCATGGAAGAAATGAAACAGTTCTTAGAATCAAACAGTAATGCCAGTACAGGGGCTGGGGATTTAGCTCAGTGGTTCTGGAGCCTGACTTGCAAGCACAAGGACCC
Source organism: Fukomys damarensis (assembly GCF_012274545.1). Lineage (NCBI taxonomy): Eukaryota > Metazoa > Chordata > Mammalia > Rodentia > Bathyergidae > Fukomys > Fukomys damarensis. The sequence continues at coordinate 34,525,700 of NW_022900949.1, forward strand.
GAGCTCGATCACCAGTACCAAAAAAAATAACAATAATAATAATAATGCCAGTACAGTATAATGGAACCTATGAGACACAACGAGAGCAGGCCTAAGATTATTGCTGTGAATCCCCACCATAGAAAAACAGAATGAGCCCAAATAACACTCTAATGATCCACCTCAAAGACCTAGAAAAACAAAAACAATCAAAACCTAAAGCTAGGGCAAGGAAGGAAATTATAAGGATCAGAAAGGAAATCAATGAAATTGAGACTAAAAAGGAGCAATTAATTGAAGAGCTGCCTTTTCAAAGGAATAAACAAAATGGATAAATCCTCACCCAAATTTATCAAAATTTGGAAGGAACAAGGAAGAAAAGACCCAAAGTAATGCAATTAGAAATGAAAAGGGGGAGTCACAATGGACACTGCTGAAATCTAAAAGATCATCAGTAACTACTTCAGAAACCTGTACTCAGGGCCGGGGATTTAGCTCAGTGGTTCTGCTACCTGCTTCACAAGCACAAGGACCCGAGTTCAATCCCCAGTACCAAAAAGCAAAACAAAACAAAACAAAAAACCAGTACTCAAATAAAGAGGAGAATCTAGAAGAGAGGCAAATGTATCACTAGACACAAATGTATCACTGGAACAGAACCAAACTGACAAATGTTATGAAACATTTGCTGCATTCACAAAAGTAGATGAAAATAAATGGAATAGCATTAATGCTATCTTTCATTAAATATACTGTATTATGCTTTTCAGTGGTTCCCATTAATCCTTTAAATGGTTATATTCCCAGAAATGGAAAAACATAATTTCTAAAATCACCTGATAAAGATGAAATCAATTGCTTATTTTTAGAACATTTTCTATTGATCACTGGGGGGAAAATGAATCGCTTCTCTGACACATGTAAGCGCACACTTGAAACACACACACACAAATCCAGCACTACAAGTTATGTGAATCTGTTTTCTAACATAGAGAAACGGGAGGCATGCATTACTGACAAGTGGTTTGGATGTCCCTTCTCGGGCACACCCAGGAGTACGGCTGCAGTCTGTGTCCGCAGTTTCACTCAGTTCTGAACTCAATCAGTTAAAGCCAAGCACAGGTTTAGAAAGAACTGTGGAGGGCGGTCAGCACAAACAAGGAAACCTGAGACTTTCTATGTGCTCGCTTTATGATCACAGAAAATTATTTGGAAAATAAAACGATTCTTGTTAATTTCTTGAAGTTTTATTTTCAAATATTCTTAATATTAAAATCATACAAAGTAGAATATTAAACGATTAATATATTTTAATGAAAATTAGTACTGTGCTTGCATCATCAAAACCATATGGGGTTCTTTTTGTCTTGCATAAGGCCGAAAGAGAGGCACTGGTTACTTTGAATTATTATTATTATTATTATTGTTAGTGGGGTTGGGTATTAAACTCAGGGTCTCATAGAAAGCTGGGCTCTCAGACCTGTAAGTTTGTTTTTTTTTAATTTTTTATTCATTAAGCTTATTGGTACATTTTAGGTATACAATAATAATGAAATTCATACTTGGGAATCTGTACCTTTGCATGATGTGATATATCTTGGTTCTAATTTTTTCCCCATTCCCCTGCCCTCCCTTTAACCCCTCCCTATTTACAAAGACTCTGTTTCCATTTATTCCTTTTTTTCCTACTTATTCCTTTCCCTTTTTGCCTTTCCGCTACACTTCCCACTTCCCCTTCCCCTTTGGACCTTTTCCTCCTATTTCACGTTATCTATTTTGATCCTTATTTTAAAATTTTTGAGACTCAGTCTCACCAAATCACTAAGCTGCATTCTGGGCTGGAACTTGCTGTATCCTCCTGCCTCAGATTGGCTACGTGCACCACCACATGAAGCAACTCTGACAGTCACAAGAATGTCACCAACAGCACGACCTTGTGACCAGACCCAGACAACAGAAGTTCATCGTTTCCTTCAGTGACATCTGCCCAGCCGTTGCGTGACTACCTAAGTGTACCATTTGAGGGCTTCGGAGGCCTGACTCCAACCCTGCTTCCCCAGCACCCAGGACACATGCTCTGAAGGAGCCTCCAGAGAGCCAGTCTTCAGGGCTGTGCCATGTGGGCTTCCTGGTACTGTTCCTCATGCCACCTCCAGGCTCGCAGGCGGTGACAGAGCTTAGACCTGGCAGCGCAGGCCCGCGACCTCTGCCTGTCCTGCGGAGCTGCAGGCCCAACCTGAAGAGCAGGTCAGGACAGGCTGTCCTGACCATTTTCTTGGTGCTGTTACAAGAACACAAGAAGCAGAGAAGGTGAGCGCAAACACAAAGGGACTAAACATGATCTCAGCAGTCTCTTGCCAGTCTTTCCTTTCTGCTCTGAGTGCACCAGGACTGACCCCGAGCCTCCTGCAGCAGCTCCTTGCTAGGTTAGATCAACATGGGTTGGAAAGGTCCTGCAGGAATCTGGGGCTGTTCGATTCTGGTCTCTGCATTAATCTGCAGAGCAGGCAGAGGAGCCAAGTCACAGCCCTGGGGGAGGTAGATGGGGCTGGGGCTACATCCCCTTTGCCGGTGGCCACAACTCCACCCAGCTGCTGTGGTGGCTAAAGATTTCTGCAGAACTGTCCTCAGCCACCGGAGCTGCTCTGGCCTGCCAGGGGCTGTGCCATGTCCCAGCTGGCCTGTCCATGGGTCCCTGGGTCCTCAGGTATTCTGCCCACTTTCCCTGGGGACTCACTGCTGTGCTGGGAACTCCGGACCTCCACCGAGGTCCCACTCCGTCTCACAGCATTCGGGGCCCTGGGCTCCATTCTGGCACCCAGACGGAAGCCTGTTAGGCTCTGTCTCTCTAGTTTTTGTGCCCAGCACAACAGCTGAGCAGAAGGGCATCTCTGAGGCCCGGCCACACCAGAGGATGCAGAGCTGGAGAGGAGCACTCAAACCCAGCAATCACAGCATCGCCTCCTCCACATGGACTTTAAGTCCCGGAAGGAGTCCAGGGCCTCCGGCAGGCCAAGCTGCACCCGCATTAGGGGTGTTGGAGGAGCCCCCAGCTGGCTCCAGCTTCCATCTTAAAGTTGACAAGCACACTGAAGCCTTTGCTTCTTTCCAAAAAGTAGATGGCTTTTAGAAAGTAAAGCAGTAAAACTACATCTGCAACTGCTACTTCCAGATAATGTCACATTCTGAGGGATGGGCTGAGGATGCTAACACATCTTTGGAGAACAAAAGTCAACCCCATAACAACTGCAGAGGTCAAATAAGAGGTGTGTGAGGTCCGCAGCCAGGCCGGGGGCTGTCACGGGTGGATGCAGGGTTCCTCCTCTGTTTCGGGGACACTGGCCTCAGGGTGAAGAACACCCAATCTGTCCCAGCACCTGCTGCCCCTCCTGAGGACGCGATATCTCAGGCAGGGATCATTGATTTAGTTTTGCCTCCTTATTAGCTCCCAGTTCGAAAATCAGCCACACTTACCATGTTTGTTGAATGAAAGTAATGTGGCTCCAGACCTAGAAACTGGACTCCAGAGGCAGTGATAGTGAAGCTTTTTTTCCCTTGCAAGAGTGGTACCTATACACAGAGATAGACACTCCAGTTGAGAGGCTGTATGTTTTTATTCCTAACTTGCAGGAATCCCTCCTCCCATCTCCCAACACCTGGGATCCAGGGTTCAGTTGTCTTAGTTACCTTTCTTGTTGCTGAGACAAAATACCTGACACCCAAAGTTAAAGGAGGAGAGGTCTGTTGTAGCTCATGGTCTGTAGAGGTTTCAGTCCAGAGTCAGTTGGCTCCAAGGCAGGACGCCACGGCCGAGCAGAGTCACAGGGGAGAAACTGTGGCAGGGCAGGCAGAAGGCAGCAGAGTAGGGAACCCTCACCCTAACCCTCACCCTCAGAAAACTAAAACTAGAAATTCTATTTGACCCAGCTACTTCCCTTCTAGGCATCTTCCCAAGAGTTAAAGAGGTCACATTACAGTGATACGAGCTCACCCCTGTTAATAGCAGTATAATTCGTAACAGCTAAATCTTGGAAGCAGCCTATATGTCCATCAACAGATGGATGGAAAAAGAAAATGTGATATTTACACCCAGCAGAGTACTGTTCTGCTATAAAGGATAAGTGAGCCATTCGTGTGAAAATGGATGTACCGCGAGATAATGTTAAGTGAAATAAACCAGACACACAAGTTTGAATATTGCATGGTCTCTTTTATGCGGGAAACCCAAAATATAAATAAGGAAAAATAAAAATAGATGATAGGAAATAAGGAAATAGACTGTGGATATGAGGAAAAGATTTGAGACTGGAGGGAGATAGGAGAGACAGAGGAAGTAAAAAGGCTCAAGATGTGCTATACATATGTTCTAGTTCCCCAAGATGAGATTACTATGTATACAAACATATCCTAATAAAAATTAAAAATAAGTGCTAGCATGAATTATTTCTGGATGGGAAACTTTAAAATTTGTTTTTTGGAAGCTATTTACTAAATTTTACTAGTGAATTTTAGTTGTATCATAATGTCTATTTACTTTTCTCATTCTTGGGACAAAAATAACCTGACACCCAAAGTTCAAGGAGGAAAGGTTTATTTAGCTCACACTTTGTAGATGTTTCAGTCTACAGTCAATTGGCTCCAAGGCAGGGCGGCATGGCAGAGGGGCAGTGCAGCGGAGAAACAGTCCATGGCGGGGTAGGCAGGAAGCAAGGAGCCCTCCTTTTTTCTTCACTTTATCCCATTTAGGCTGAGCTTATTGGTTGGTGCCACCCACACCCAGGGTGGTTCTTCTGTCTTTGGTAAATGCACTCAGCCACACCCAGAACTATGGCAATATGGCCAATCACTGGATCGATCCAGTCATCACACCCTCAATCCAGTACCACACACCCATAATCCACTATCTCTCAAAGCCCCACCTATAAGTGCATGAGGCTATGAGGAGACATCTAGATACAAGCCATAGTAGTGGTGCACACCCATAATTTCAGCACTCAGAAGGTGGAGGCAGGAGGGTCACAAGTTCAAGATCAGCCTGGGCTACATAGTGAGTTCAAGTCCAGCCTATTGTATGTAGTTAGACTGTTTCAAAAAACTAAAAGAAAAAAATATATTTTATATAAACATATATATATATGCATTATGTAATTAATTTTCAGGAATTGATACATACATCAGGCATATATGAGGAATACAATGTACGTTGGTATACATACAGATCCTCAAAATGAATGCGTTGCAAACATATACTTTAAAAAAATCATTAAAAGGGGGGTACGTTTCCATTTCATGAAGTCCTTCTCACTTTTGATATTTACTAAGTAATTTTAGACTTTCATGATTTTACATTTCAGGAAATACCGACAGCGTTGTGACACAGCCAGAAAGGAAACTTCTCATAAAGGATTTTCGCGGTCTTGCCGTGAATAGCAAGAAGTTCTTGGCAAAAGAAGAAAGCCGAATACCAGTGGAGGAAGCGTTTTTCATGGGTATTACAAAAAAAGTCGCTGCTATGAAAGAGGACCAAAAACGGAGTGCAGATGAAGAAAGCACAGAAGGTGTGGACGGTGAGGAGTGTGAGAAGGTGACGGACACATTCGAGGGTGGTAACTGCCACACGGGGGGAAGGCTGACTCTGACTTTGTAAGTAATGCGAAGAAGAAAAGAGAAAGAGCCAAGGATAACCGTGAAGATGAAGATTCAGGGGGTAGCGATGGTGAATTTGCTAACTTGGATGACAGCGAAGTCTCAGGAAGTGCGGATGAGGAGTTTGCTGAAATCGACAAAGGGGGAGGAGCATCCGCGGATGTGTCAGAGGAGGGCAGTGAAGGCATCCAGAACCTGGTGAGCTCAGCTCCAACGACACACGAACAGAAATAAAAGAAGGGGTACGGGGGATTTGGACTTCGCTGGTTCGTCTGAGGGAGCAGGGCGGCCTGGTGCCTTCCTGAACTCATCTGGAACTGAACCTGCCTAGGCCCACGCTGTGAGCAACGCAGCTTCTCAAGGTCATGAGTTTCTAAAGCCTCACCTGCTGCAGGAGTCTTGCGAGATGAGCCTAAGAGCTGCATTAAGAACGAGGATAACTTTTGCAAAGCTTCCATCCTGCCCTCTGGGAGCCTACTGGGGGGACCCCAAAACAAGAACTGCAATTAAGTTAAAGAGCAAAATCTAGGTGTGTAACACAGATGGAAGGAAATCAGTTGCTCTTAGTGATTATATTTTTTTAAAAGAGTAGCTAAATAGAGCATTTTGAACAAATATTAGGTGACAGAGTCTTCTTGACCAAATTTTACAGAGTGTTTCGAACTAGGCCTCAACCTGGAGCTTAAGAACAATACACTCTGGGCACAAATGATTTTTCCTGCTCCGCTCCTCCCTCCTCTAAAACACGTGAACAAACACTCACACGGATTCTAACAGCTCCTTAAAGTATCTGCTGGAGAGGGTGCAGAACTCTGCCAAGTCTGGCAACAGATGGAGAGGCCCCGAGCACCGCCAGCCAGAGCAGCCCACTGGGGGGGGGCAGTTACAGCTTCTCCTCTCCCGCTGTGAGATGTTGGTTTCTACCGCCTGAAACCGTCTTCTTGTCAAGGACACGGGAGCCTGTGGGAAATGCAGACATTCAGGGGAGCAGCCCTGCCCCAGAGGTGGGTGCCTTGTTCTAACCTGCCCTGTCACTTCCTCCTAAGACGAGAGCTTTGCTCCTCCTCCAGATGAGCAGCAGTTAGCAGCCCCACCATCTGTGCTCCGGTCTCTGCTTGTCCTCCCGTCCTCCTCTGTCATTCTGCCTTTGTTACATCCCGTCGCACTGCACAAAGTTCTGCTCCATTCACATGCGACCTCTTCCCCTTTGTAACGGGGTCACCACAGGATAAACTCTACCCTTAGCCCTTTAACTAGCGTCCGGCTTTACTTCTGACAAACGTTACATACGTTTTTTAGTTGTTCTGGTTTAGACAGATCCCGGAGCGAACAAGGTATCTTGTTACTGCTTTAAGAACTCAAATAGCTGGGGGATTTAGCTCAGTGGTTCCACCACCTGCCTCACAAGTGCAAGGTCCAGAGTTTGATCCCCAGTACCGAAAACAAAAACAAAAACAAAAAAACACAAATAAACAGAAGGCATGGCTCCTCGTCTCCTCTTGGATACATCAACACATCAACTGGAGAGTACCTATGCTCTCTCTCCTGCAAACGCCCTTCTCTCCCTTGATCTGACGCTCCCGATGCTCCTATCCTTCACCTAGACCATGGCCTGTCTGCACAGTTCTTTCTCCAAGACTCTACCTCTCATATCTCTCTGTGGTTCCGCAGGAGTCTTGCAAGATGAACCTAAGAGCTGCATTAAGAGTGAGGATAACTTTTTTGTTTGTTTTTTTGCTTTGTTTTTTGAGACAGGGTCTCACTATGGAGTTGAGACTGACCTAGACTCACTATGTAGCCCAGGCTGGTCTTGAACTCACAGCGATCCTCCTGCCTCAGCCTCCCAAGTGCTGGGATTACAGGCATGCACCACCACGCCCGGCTACGAGGATAACTTTTGCAAAGCTTCCATCCTGCTCCTCTGTGAGCATACTGGGGAAAAACAAACAAACAAACCAACAACCAAGAACTGCAATTAATTTAAAGAGCAAAATCTAGAAAAATTTATCTTTCATTTCCTGTCTCCTCTTGTTACCATCAATGCTTGCAGTTCATATATTTGTGCTTTGCTGTTCCCAAAAGACAAAAGGACCAAATATTCCCCTTCCTCGGCTTTGCGCTAATCTAGTGTCTAGCATTAGGTGAAGAATATTGAAACTATTCAGTAAAATACATTTTCATTGAGCTTTTTTGTTTTTAACTGAACTTTCAAAGAAAGTGTCCTCTGGAACGGGGATTCGCCATGTGTGTTTCACAGAGCCCACGAGGCCAGTAAGCTTTCTTCAGACGCACTCATTTCCTCTTGCTGCTATAACAAATCACTACAAATGCAATGGCTTAAAACAACACAAATTTATACCTTAAAATTGTGGGCACAGAAAGGGCCTTGCTTGGCTAATAGCAGGTGCTTACAGGAATGTGTTCCTTTCGGAGGCTCTGGGGAGAATCTGTGTCCTGCCTCTTCCAGTAGCCTTCATTCCTTGGCTCAAGGCCCTCTCCTATCTTCAAAGCCATCGATGGCCAGGGAGTCCTTCTCACATCCTGTCACTCTGTGACTCCTGTCACCTTTCTTCATTTATAAAGACTTTTGTGAAAACACAAGAAAAAAGAATAGAAATACGAGAAGACAAGGCAGCAACATGTCTCCCCAAGGTGATTTTGAGGAGGAGGAAAACAAAAGCTACATTTGTGGCTCTACCACTGAGGCACATGCACAGCCCAAGACGTGGAGTTTTGGGGGGTTTTTTGTTTGTTTGTTTTGAGACAGGGTCTCAGTATGTAATTGAGGCTGACCTGGAGCTCACTATGTAGCCCAGGCGGGTCTCAAACTCACAGCGATCCTCCTGCCTCAGCCTCCCGAGTGCTGGGATCACAGGCGTGCACCACCATGCCCCGCAAGACGTGGAGTTTTTGATGTCTTCCTGTGCACACAAGCGTGAGGACTGCTCTCGCACTTCCTTCCTCTCTGGCGGTACAGCACTAGATTGTAATGTAATAGTGGCCTTTCTGTTTCACATTTTTTTCAGGCTGTCAGCCAAGCTTGCCCATTTCTAAGATGCCCAGCACCACCAAGCTCGCTCTAACATCCAAGCTGCTTTTGTTTTGCACTACAAACTTAAACAACCAGTACAAAACAAGGTTTTTCTGTTGGCATATACCCCAGTTTGAGGGAAGTGCAAACCTTTTCAAGCCATCCTCTCCACGAAACTCCACGCTGGTGTTTCTCAGGAAAAACTGGTGGACGGCCCTCCTCTGGGCCATGCTTCTGTTTTTCTTTTAATTTTTTCTTTAAATTAGGGTCTCACTGTGTAGTCCAGGCTGGTCTTAAACTCCTGACAATGCTCCTGCCTCAGCCTCCCAAATGCGGGGATTATAGGGATGCACCACCATACCTGGTTATTTTTCACAACTTTCCCACACAAGTATCACAACAGCCTCTGAGCTCCACCCCATTCTCACAAGAAGTAATACCATGGATTCATGATCGTTCTTGATCTTCTTTGGCCATTTACAAGAATGCATATGGACAAGTAGATCCTGTCTTTGTCACTTGCACTGATCAATGAGGTTGACAGTAAACCTCCACTTATGGGGCTTGCTGTGTGCTGGCACCATCTGCATGGCATTATCTGGACCCATGGTGGAGAAACTATGGCAAGTGTGCTGCAGAGAGCAGAGCCCTCTCTGTTGGCACCTGAGCCAAGTCACCCCAGCATCGCCCCAGCAGCTGGACACTCAGGTTTAATAAAAGGGCTGGCCCTTCATGATAATTAAGTGGGCTTGGGGTTATAGTTTGGCACTGTGTCTCTAAAACGTTTGCTGTCACTGCTCTAGAAACATCCTTTCAGACATTTGAGAGGTAATTTTTTACCCCATGTTGTAAATTAAGAAAGCTTGACTTTCCTGAGACCCTCAGTCTTCCTCACTGTCCTTGGGGCCAAAACACAACATTGGACACCCACAAGTTAGATAAAGGAAGGTTTTTAGTTTTGTTTTGGCTCACATTTTAGTAGTCTTCATCTTGTATGGTCAGTCCTCTCCAAGGCAGGATGCACAGACAGGCCATGGAAGAGGAGAGCTGCTCTCACCAGCATCCCAGCATGCAGGAGGCTGAGGCAGGAGCATCACTGTGAGTTAGAGGCCAGCGTGGGCGACACAGTGAGTTCAAGGCCAGCTCAACCCTGCCTCACAAAAACAAAAACAAAACACAGCTAAAGTTCTGGGGATTTCAAACAGGCCAGTGGGATGAGAGATGGCACAAAAGGGCTGGGGGTACAGCTCAGCAGCCGCCCATGCAAGACTGGATTCAATGCCCCTGACCGGAAATAAATGGGTAAATAACTAATGAAAGACATGATCACAAACGTAGGTTAAGTTATACTGAGAAAGCTGGGATTCATTTTGTGGTGGGCATTATAGATTCTGAGCAGAGAAACAGTGTGTAAGTACTGAAGATGGTTTTTAGTGGGGAGGTTATTGCAGCTATGAGTGAGAGGTATCTTCACATGCCATCCACATACCGGGAGTGGTGGCACACACTTGTAATCCTAGCACTTGGGAGACTGAGGCAGGAGGATCACAGCGAGTTTGAGGCCGGCCTGGGCTACACACAAAAGAACAACAGCAACAACAAAACATCACCCATACTTCTTAGTATATAATTAAAATATATTTTTTCATTTACAAAGTGTAGAGAATCTTTAATAAAACATATGCAATAAATACAGTAATTCCAACTTAAAATGAGGATCAGGTTGCTTCAGGCCTTCGTGCTGGGGATGTCGGCAGGCGCCCTCAGTAACTCCTCCGCCTCTTCCTTCAAAGCCTCCGCCTTCTCCTGCAACAGCATCTGCAATAAAGACCCAGGCGGGAGGTGGGTGGGCGCTGCTCGGGAGCAGCCGGCGTTGAACGTTGTCTGAGAAACCCGGATCCCACACGCCAATGACCCAGACATTAAAACTGAAAGAACCAGACTGAGAAACGGCCACTTAGGACTGTGACGGCAGTAAATGAAGTGGGAGTGCTCGTTTTAGCTGAGCGATGCATTTCATGTACCAAAACTAAAGCGGCTTTTATTGAAGACCCGGCCACTTCAGAATTAATTTTTAATCTATAAAACTTCAGACAATTTTGCAAAAATTTAATTCTTTCCCGAAAAAGTTATCCTTTATACATATTCATTGCATTATTCTGTAGCATTCAGTATGCTTTTAACTCATCAGTATTTCAAAGGTAAGTTTTACTCAAGCACTTAAAGTGAACCGTGCTAATTTCAAAAGCACTACAATGAGCAAGAAAGTATTTCTACACATAGTATACAGAAGAGTTCAATAAATATTTCCCCCTTTCTTCTAAGAATCAGAAATAAAATGCTGGCATTAGTTGCAGCTGGGTCTTGCATATATAGAAGTATCATGTAGTACTACTGTTACAAAAGTTTATAATAAAAAAGCTTAGTAAAATTATACAAAGGGGAGCTAGGCATGGTAGTGCACACCTATAATCCCAGCCCTCGGGAGGCTGAGGCAGGAGGATTGTGGCAAGTTCGAGGTCTGCCTAAGCAACACAGTGAGTTCCAGCCAAGCCTAATCTTGAGACCCTATCTCAAGAAAAGAAATCATATAAAGGAGGAAATCACATGAAACAAAAACGCTGCCAATTTGATATATATTATGATATCAGGATATATTATGCAGCACTACTTAAAATTGATAAAAATGCACAGTAAGCTTTCCAGTAGCTGAGGAAACAGCAACCCCATAAAACCAATCTCCCCACACAGACCGACCAAGTAAAGCACATGGCTACCATGAGCTGGCATCGCTGGGACACAGAACACCGTCAGCTCCTTACTTCTGGTTTTCAGAAATCCCACCAATTTCTAGCAGAGCCATTTTTGAGCTCCTGCTCCTGGGATTGGTGGAGTTCAAGGCGGAGCTAAAAGGAAAAAACCCACAAATGAACAAGACAAGCAGGGAGCACGGAACTCGGCCTCTCCCGGAGGATACAGAGGTGCTTCGAGTAAGAAAAAGCAGAGTGCTGCTCACAGGAGGGCGTCAAAGCCTGCGAGGACTCCAGAAGGCAGTCAGGAAGCTGCAAGCGACAGGAGGGACAAGGACGAAATCAGGATCTAACACTTTGTGCCTGCTCCGTGCTGTCAGAGGGACACTCAGCTATACCCCAGGCCGATTCGAGGGGTCTTCCAGAAGCAACCCAGCGGGACAGCTCCCTTGCAGGCCTCCCCCTGAACTACCACTGGCTCAAACAACAACATGGAGACACGGGTGCGGGTGGGGCCGCCCCGAAGAAGACAGGCAAAAACTAATGACAGAAACAGACCAGAGCCAGGAAGCACAGACAGAGTTGAAGTGCTCAGGAAAAAGAAAGAAAAGCCACATCTTTCAGACTCAAAAACAAGGCCTATAATAGAAGAGCTGGATAGACAAGGATCTCATAGCTCCTCAGCTCCAATCTGCCCCCGCAGCTGTCTCTCTCTGCTCCTACAGAGCTGTGAACCCGGGGACCGGCCGCACTCTCTCCAGAGCTTCCGTGGTGCCCACAGCTTCCTGTGAGTGCCACCGGCACTGAGCACCAGTCACTGTCCCTGCAGTCCGGGTGGCACTCTCGTGGGCAGCTTCTCTTGCTGGCCGGTATGTAGCACCCGGTGAACTTCCCTGGGGTCCTGGGGGCCATGGGATGCCCTTGCCACTGAAGTCTGAATCCATATGCACAGGTGGGTGGGCCACGGTGAGCCCCTCGCAGTGTAGTCCTCCCCAAGCTTGCTAAGGTCATGTGTTGCTTCCGAGCAGCCTGTCAGTATTAAGTACTCATCTTTGTACTACACCTTCCTGTTCAGATGACTGTGAACTGGCAGAGGTGGCACAAACCTAAAATTACAGTACTCAGGGAGGCTGAGGCAGGAGGATCACAAGTATCAGCCCATTCCAGCAATTTAGCAGAGATCCTGTCTCAAAATAAACAAATGTCAGGCCAGGGACTTAGCTCAGTGGCTCCACCATCTGCCTCACAAGCGCAAGGTCCTGAGTTCGATCCCTGGTACAAAAAAAAATCTAGGGCCAGGGATGTAGCTCAGTGGCACCATGGCTGCCCGGCAAGCACAAGGACCTGAATTTGATCCCCAGTACCAGAAGTTGAGAACCAGAGCAGATTATTTCTGAGAACTGGAGGTGCCCATGGCAGAGGAGCATGGGTTGCAGATGGACCACAGCTTCCCTGCTGCCCTTGTCTGGTCACTTGTTCTCTCTATTGTGACCGAAGCTCCAGTGACACACTCAGTGATATGCAGTCAGACCCCACAGTCCCGGCTCTCCCTGCGTCTCCTGTATGAATCACTTCATTAGGTCTCTTTCATTCATTTATCACATATTTATTAAACACATACCTCAACCTGAATACTGTGCTAAGTGTTAAAGAAATGGAATGGATTATTACTTTGCTGCCCCTACAACCTTGGACCCCCTAATATTATAAAGTCCATCTCAGTGGTCTAGTGTCAACTGGGGATATCACCCACACTGCCCTCCTCACAGGACTGCTGTGGAGATCAATTATAAGATGTGGTTAAAATGTACAGTGAATGTTTAAGTTAAAAATTATTACAGTAAGGGCTGGGGATTTAGCTCAATGGTTCTGGCACCTGCCTCGCAAATGCAAGGACCCAAGTTCAATCTCCGGTACCAAAACAAATCAGGTGAAAATGTACTTTCAATTTTGTTTTATAAATGACAATACTGTAACAATAAAGTTCAAAGGAAACTAAGCAACTCCAGCTGAAATCAAGAAAAAGATAGTCCCGGGCTGGGGACCTGCCTCAGAAGCACAAGGTCCTGAGTTCGATCCGTGGTACAGAAGCAGCAGCAGGAAGGAGGAGGAGGAAGAGGAGGGGGAAGAGGAAGAAGAGGAGCAGGAGGAGGAGGAGGAGGGGAAGAGGAGGAGGAAGGAGAAGAGGAAGAAGGTCCCAAATTGTAGAATGGCATTACCCACACAGAGCAAAAGGGCAGCGACAGTCTGGGCTGCACCTAGCAAAGGACTGCAAGCAATCTAAAACTATATTATTCAACACAGAGGAAAAACAGCAAGGAGAAGCCCCTCCTTAGGAGGTCTAAGGTTGTAGAGGTTATAAGGCTTCTATCTCACAAAGGAATTTTATTAGTGCTGATTTTAACTACTTCTGAGCCTTCGCTAAAAGGAATTGCATAAGCTGAACAGACCTGCGAATATGTGTCCTACGTGTTTGTATGAAAAGGATTAACAGATCTGATATCTTTCACAGTTCACATGATACTATTTATGTATCTATTTTAATCTATAGACTAATCTGTACACAGCTGCAAACCATTCTTATCAAAACTAGATTCCTCTCTTTTTACAAATGAAAAGATAGGAGAGTCAAATAATTCTGCCTGTTTTCAAATTTGGAGCTTTTCACACATAAGAAATATCTGCAATCAAAGAAAATGAACACCTCGCAAAGACACCCGCTTTTGTGTTTCAGGGCCGCCCCTCAGAATCAGCCTGGGGAAAACCACCATAAGACCAAGAGGACAGACTAGTTCCAGAGGGCAGTGCTCTGACACAGTGGTAGAGATTTCAGAGGCAAAATTTAGCCTCAGTATCTTGGGGTGTTTTCTGTACTACTAGAAGCATCCAAAACCAGATGCCCCTGACTTCAGAGGATGTGAGCTTCTTGCAGTGCAGGTGTTCAGAGACAGAAAGACCAGATGTCAGGATGCTGAGGAAAGGACTTCTAGGAAAAGGGGAAGGAGGCGGAGCTCAAGGACTTCATGGTTCCCTGGACTTCGATAAAGCCCTGAAATTGTCTCTCTTATTTTTATTTTTCGGTGGTTCTGGGGACTGAACCCAGGACTTCATGCTTGCTCTGCTACTGAGCTACATTCTCAGCCCTTTTTCAATTTATATTTTGACACAGGATATTGCTAAATTGTCCAGGCTGGGATTCAAATTGCGATCCTCCTGCCTCAGCTTCCAACTAGGTGGGATTATCTGTGCCACCATGCTTGCCTTGTCTTTACTTTTGTAAGAGGTTTTTTTCCTCTTCTTAGCAAGTCCTACATTATAACACATAAAGTACTTGTACCTACAAATTCTGAATATGTATTTCTATGTCTATAAAAATAATGTGCCGTGTGATGTACAGTTTCTGGCTCTGAAGTGTAAAGTATAAGCAATACTACAAACTATAACAGTTAGAAAGTGGTTTTCTTGCTCACCTTTGCAGATGAAACAATTTGCCTGGCTTGGCGTCGTGACAAGTGATCGATTGTCCTTATTAGCACGTCTGGATCAGCATTGGCCAAGTGCATTAGACTTCTGTAACCTGCGCTGTATAACTGTTTTGCCCGACCCTGGAAAGCATCACAGAAATCAGTAGGATCACAATTTGGGATAAGGAAAAAAAATGCACATGTAAAACACAGGAATAAATTAAGATAGAGCAACCCACTTTCTGGGTCCCCTTCTGTCTCTCTTAGACAAGAAGCTATGTTTCCCTCAATAAATATTTCCTACTCTTAAAAAAAAAAACTAAGATAATGAAATATGAAGAGATCACAATCTTGAAGAAGTTTCAAAGATGCATTAAGTGGTTGCAATTCGATTGCAAGATAGCTTAAGTCAGCTAATGTGTGCTAAAGTCAGAAGCAGGAAACCAATTAAGGCATTTAGGCCAGTAGTGCTATTTCAGATCTGCAAGCAAAATGTTCCACTCCAATATTTTGTCAGTGTTAATGACAATATATTCAACACATTCTCATCATCTACTCAAGGATCAATGGTGTGTGTGTGTGTGTGTGTGTGTTTCCCAAGCAGTGCTAGGACCTAAAAATCAAGAATAAACTAAAGTTGGGGGTTGACTGAAGACAGAAAGCTGAGCTACCAGCTGACAACCCTTTCTTCTCACTCTTAGAAAATAAATGCTTCCTTGCCATATTATCATAACATTATCTTAAACAAGCACAAAGCCCACACTCTCAGAAAGTAATTCTCCACTGTTCCATGTGGAGGAAAGATGACATTTTAAGCACAAGTGGTAGCACATTCATTCTTGGGGGCTGTCCCTCCTGCCCCTACCGCTATGTACTGCTTTACAAGTACATTTTCACTGGGTCTGCTTCCCAGGTAACAGTGGATTTTTGGGAGACCACAGCAGAAATTTATTTTTAAAAAAAAGGAGTCTCCCCTGACAAATAAGCAGTAAGGCTCTTGCTACCACTAGCCCTGAGGCCAACTTCACAAAATAGTAAAAGCTGATTTTTCTGTCCTTAGAAATAACTTCACTATGGAAACTGAAAGCTACTGACCTCTAAGACACCAGTGACTTCCATGAGTGGGATCAGCTCTGCCTTTACACAGTATGTCAGTTTCTTGGTAAGTTCCACCAGAAGGGCTCTGTAAACCCAAAACTCTTCGAGCTCCTATGAGACTCAGAGAAATAAAGAAATGTAGCTTTCACAGCATATTTCAAAGTTCAGTTTGTGCGATGGGGGCTTGGAGAGGATGTTTCTCCACGTAAATGCTGGATCTTAGCTAAACTGGGAGGAAAGATGAGCCCAAGAAAAATTATTATGAGGAAACGCAGCAGAGACCATGAAGAATCTGATGGATTAATTTTAGGAGGAGAAAAAAGATTGAAAGTTAAAAAATAAGTCAAGAAGAACTATATTCTTTTTTTTTTTTTTGGTTTTTTTGAGACAAGGTCTCACTATGTAGTTGAGACTGACCTGGAACTCACTATGTAGACCAGGCTGGTTTCGAACTCACAGCAATCCTCCTGCCTCTGCCTCCCGAGTGCTGGGGTTACAGGTGTGCACCACCACACCTGGCCTCTATTCATTTTTATCAAAACATCAGGAATGTAGTTTTTATTCTCAAGTAAAAGCAAACCCTACCCCAGAATTTATCCCAAAGACAAAATATTAGATATAGAAAGACTCAACTGCAATATGTTCAATGCACTATTATTTAAATACATAAATACTGCAAATCATGAGTCAATAAGTATTAAAGTAAGGTAGGTAGATGAGAGTTCGTCATATTATTTTGCCTTTTAAAAATATATATATGTCAGAAATTTTCTATTATAGTAGTTTTTCCAGCTAGTCAAGAAGCTGAGGCAGGAGAATCACAAGTTTGATCCCAGCCTAGACAACTCAGTGAGACTCTTTTTCAAAAAAAAAAAAAAAAAAAAAAAAAAAAAAAAAAAAAAAACTCAGTAATCCTTGGGTTTAAAATCCACAACGGAAAAAAAAAAAAGTCCCTTTCCGGCTCTGGGTCATGGCGGGAACATGTGATACACGGAACAGAGTTCGCAGCCTCTCTGTGACCCCTGAGGAAGCAGTTGGTCAGTCCAGACGGAAGAGCAGGAAGAAAACCTAGGGCAGCACTGCTGCTACCACCAACCCTGGGACGGTCCCGCTACAGAAGATAATCATCGCCCTCATCTGTTAGACCTCTACGGAGCTTTTCCGATTACCTGTAGTTAAATCATCTTCACTAATACAGCCGGAGTACTATTGTGTACCACTAATAGGACTTTTTAAGAGAAAAAACACTTTAAAGTACCAAAAATGCATAAATGAGAGTTTAAGTTGTTACGTAAGTTTTCCCTTAGGCTCAGCCATCAAATTAGAGTTGTTTTTCAAGTTCTGTATTTGGATTATTTTACTTGAGCAATTAGGGAAGGCTCAAATCCTCACAGTCCTAAGTGAAACAAAGACAAAGACTTTCAGGGAAAGCATCTTTAAATACTATAACAAACAAACAGAAAACTTGAGAAAATACATTGTTACCCATTATTTTTATTTGCTTAACTAGCATATACTTAGTCAATGTAAATTAACACTTAAAAATGAGACTAGTACAAGATGATGAGAGAGGCAAATTTGCTCTAATAATCATTCAATCCAATATTTTGGGGTATTTACTCCCTTTGGTAGCACATGCGATAGAATTATCATATACATAGAGAGAAGATGGAGAGATAAGAGAAGAAAAAGGAAGTAAAATTTAAATTTAGAAACTAGAGCTGGGCGTGGTGGTACATGCCTATCATCCCAGTACTCAGGAGGTGGAGGCAGGAGGATTGCCACAAGTTTGAGGCCAGCCTGGGCTACCCTGTGAATTCAAGGCCAACATGAACTACATAACAAGACGGGCTAAAAAAAAAAAAAAAAATTCATGGGAAAAAGCTTTTAAAAAACTGAGTGTGAAAAACTGAAATGGAATTAATATGAAAAAATGGAACAAAATCTTTGCAAATAGGGAGAGGTGGAGGGGTTGAAGGGAGGGCTGTGAAATGGGGAAAAAAATAAGAACCAAGATGGATTACATAAAAGTACAAATTTCTCAAGTACAAGGTCCTAAATTCGATCCCTGGTACAAAAAAAAAGGTACAAATTTCCACTGATGAATGTTATTATATTGCATGCTTAAGTGTATTAATAAAATTAATTTTTTAAAAAAGTTACTTACTATGCCATCCAATAAGAAGAAATTTAAATGTAGGAAAAATGGCTTGTATTATAAATTCAATTTAAAAATTATCTAGGTTGGAAAAGTCTAGTTAACTTTGTTGTGCCATATTTAAGCAGATATCAAGGTTTTTTTTTTTTTTTTGGTACCAGAGATCAAACTTCAGACCTTGAGCTTTTGAGGCAGGCGCCGGCACCACTAAGCTAAATCCTCAGCCCTCAAGATCTATTGTTAATTAAAGTCTTAAACAAATCCATCCCAAATGTACAAGGCCAAAATAAAGTTTTGGATTATTTTATAAAATAAACATTTGATGTTGAAACCTAACACATCTGCCTATCACTGGAAGCAAATACGGTCCCTGAGTGTGGCAGTCAGGGGGACAGAGACTGAGCAGTCACAGAGCTGCAGGACAGCAGCCACTCACTCTGCCAAAGTCCTAGATGCTCACTGCTCACAAGAAAAATATTTACATAGAACCCACAGCAAAAACAAACAGTTGTTTTAGTAGTTAATTCTAGGCCTGGGATTTAGCTCAGTGGTTCCGCTGCCTGCCTCAGGGGCGCAAGGTCCTGAGTCCAATCTCCGGTACCAAAAAAAAGGGGGGTCCCAATAGTTACTTCTAAGCACCTGAAGCTATTAATGATGGCCCTAAAAGTAGGATTGACTTGGCACTTCCTACTTCTCTATTAAGCATTTCAGTTGACTTAGCAATTTCTATAATTTTACCATAAAAATGTATATAGTACGATGTAAGCAGAAATAAACAAGGAGAGACTTTAAATGAATTCTGAATGCTCAGAAATAACATAATTCAATGTGATGGCATGCTGATTAGTCAGCACATGGTCCACGTTAGCACTCCAGTGGAATTACCTCGCAGAAATGTAACACGCAGGATGAGAAGGAGGCAGCACCAGTGAGCAGATTTTGTATCGATCCTCGAGGAAGATTAAATTTTTCAGACACGCTCCAAATGTTGGTCTCTTTGAGCAAGGCATAGAGGACAAAAGAGAGGTAGAGCCTGTTGACAACGCCCTTGTCCACTTTCTAGAAAGAGACCATAAAATAAATGTCTGTATGCTAAACTTGGTAAAAGTGCATGGTATGTTCAAATTGGGCAAAGTTAAAGTGAATGAAGTTGTAGGGCAGGTTGGCAAGAACAGAATGATTCCATAGATACAAATCTGATTTCTAACATGTGTACTTTACATTAAACTATCGTTTTTCCAACTACAAAAAAGACATAGCAAATTGTTTCCAATTTAAATTAAACTTCCTTCTGTAGGCAGTGCAGTGGGTTGAATTACACTCTCCTAAAAAAATCAAAGGGCCTGGGATTTAGCTCAGTGGTGCCACCGCCTGACTCGCAAGCGCAAGGACATGATTAACACCTGGTACCTAAACTGTAACTTGACTTGGGAATAGGATCGCAGCGATGTACTGTATTTAGTCAAGGATCTCTAAGTGCAATAAATCATCCAGGACTAGTGGGCCCTGAATTCAATGGCTGGTGTCCTTCGAGGATGAGGAGAGGATGCAGGAAGCCATGTGGGATGCAGGCTCGGATGGAGAGAGGCACCTGTGAGATAAGGAGAGCCGAGGACAGTGGCAACCCCTGCAGCCAGGGCACGAGAGGCAGGCTCCTTCCTCAGCGCCCTGACAGGAACCACTAATGCTGGGACCTATATTTTACATCTCTGGCCTCCAGATGGAGGTTTGTTTGGTTTTTGTGTGTTTTGGTGCAAGGGACTGAACCCAGGGACTTAACCAATGCTAAGCAGGCCTTCTGCTGCAGAGCTACACCCAAGTCTGTTCCCCTTGATTTCGCTGCAGATTGGCAGGAATCTGTTACAACAGCTCTAGGAAATACAGTACACACAGGGAGGGAGCTGGGAGCTCCTAATTTCCCGTGGTGCTTCTACAGGGGGAATGTGTATGACTGCCTGTAAGTCAGACAAATGCATGTAGGTAAGTGTGTTGATAAGCTTGTTATAGTATAAACTGAGTAAATTTTATGCTATGACTGCCACATGGTCAATGAGAAATACTTGTTTCCAAAGTTAAAATAATGAGAGAAAAATGCTTCCTGTAGCCAACAATTTGTTTCGTGTACTTGCTTTTCCTGTAGTGCCTAGTGACTGCAAAGAAGTATTTCAATGGAAAAAAAAAAAGTATTTCACTGCCAGTGTCAAACTAATTTGGAAACTAACTCATGCTTAAAATCAAATATTTCAATGGAAAAAAAAAAGTATTTCACTGCCAGTGTCAAACTAATTTGGAAACTAACTCATGCTTAAAATCAAAGGAAAAAAATGAACTTGAAAAAGTAGGTATATGATATAAAATTTAGTTTGTCCAGCCAAGTGTGGTGGTGCACTTGGAAGCCTGAGCTGGGAGGATCTGTAGTTTGAGGATATCCTGTCTCAAAAACCAAAACCAAAACCAGAACCAAAACTGTATCTTCTACTATAGTAAACGAATGTTTGAGATGAAAGTTACAGTGACACACTGAAGCCTATAAGTTACAGGCCGTGCATGCTGATACTGGGTCACTTCTTAAACCCCTGCATCTTAAAGCATTAAGATGAAAACCATAAGTAGGATAAGACAGCATTTTAATTTCCAAATTTTAATGTGCCTTTATTATTAAATAAATAAATTGAGCTAATACAGGTTTTGCTTAGAATGTATTTCCTAAGCCAAGAAAAATGATATCATTTTTCCATGGCAAGACATCAATTTTAAGATCTTTTGCAAAACTTGTTAAAACTGGGAGGTGGTTTCTTTTTCAATATGGTAAAATCAATTTGATATCAAGTAAATAAAACGTTCTTTAGAATTCCCAGTAACAATACTTCTAAAATACTAAACTAGTAGCTCACTTATAATTAAGATAAATTCATACCCCACTACTTTAGACATTTAATTATTAATTTAATCAAAATGTATTAACTAAACATTCTGGATTTAAGTTTTAAAATATGCATTATTCTAAAATATCTTGCTGCTTATTATACGGTTGTGAATCAAAATTAATATGATTTTATTTTTAGCTTCCATTTCAGAGTGTGATATAAAAGGTTTGTTTTAGGAAATGCTTTCATTCAACATTTTGAAAATCTGAACAACATAGCCATTTCTGAGGTAAAAGAGCCAATGTACAAATGGGAACAATGAGAAGGCTTTAGGGATGGGGATTTAGCTCCAAAAAATCAGACCCCCAAATTTACAGACCCAATCCAAAAATGGGCGTCTGAAATGAACAGACACTTCTCAGATGAAGAAGTACAAACCACAAATAAATCTATGAAAAAATGTTCAACATATTTGGTCATTTGAGAGTTGCAAATTAAAATAACACAGATTCCATCTCACTCCAGAAAGAGTGGCCATCATCAAGAATTTAACGAATAACAAATGCTAGCAAGAGTGTGGGGGAAAAGTACCCTTCCTCATTGCTGGTGGGAGTGTAAACTGGTACAAACACTGTACCACAACCACTGTGGGGATTCCTCCAAACACTAGAACTAGAGGTCCCATTTAACAGCTATTCCCCTTTCAGGTATCTTCCTGGAAGAGTTAAAAGCATCATACCACAGCGATCTATGCACACGCTGTTTATAGTGGTGCTGTTTGTAATAGTTAAATCTTGGAAACAGCCCCAATGCCCATCAACTGAAGAATGGATAAAGAAGATGTAGTTTTTTTATACAATGCAGTACTGCTTTGTCATAGTATTTTGTACAGGTACAAATTTCCTATGATGAATGAGATCAATATGTAGGACAAATATGTACTAACAAAAAGAAAGTTTAAAAAGGAAAAAAAAAATTAGTTTATGCATTTGACACTTGCTTCATGCCTGCTGACTAAATTCTGAGCCACCAAAATGTAAGATGTCACATGAAAGTGTATTAGCTTATCCACTTCAGCCTTCTAAAATGCCTCTGTACACCGTGGGGTCAGACAGTGAGAGGACAATGACATCAAAAGCTCCAGACCTGTCTGACCTTAGGGCCCTCGATATAACAAGGCTAGCAAATATAAAGTCTATTGAAAACAGTAGCTCCTCTGAATTATCAGGATTATACGATGTGGTGAAAACAGCTTATACAACTTTATAACCTTTATAATGTAAGCCATAAGTAGCCTAAGAACAACCCATTAACAAGGTTTATCTTCTTCTAACAGCTTTACCAGTGCACAACAGAGCACTTCAGAGACAAAGTCACACACACGGCCCTCACACTACCTTGAAATAAATTTTGTTTTAGAAAAAGTCATTCAACATTAGTTCAATTTCTGGTACCAAAAAAAAAAAAGTCATACATTTCTGGTGCTCAGATGTTTATGTTTTAAATAATAAAATAGGAGTTATATTAAAAATGTGAAACAAAAAGATTAAATCAATAAAGAAGATGATCTAATGGTATTAACTTTGCTGAATGAACTTAGTTCATGATTTAGGAAGAAAAAAGATGACAGTACCTTCCTGGTGGCTTGACCTGATGCCTTCTTCGCAATGTAGCTTTCAGAGACTCCAAGGAGAGTGGATACATTTTGCTCAGCTGGACTGAGTTGACTAATCTGCATAGGAAAAAAGTAAATTAAAATAATCACACTGTAACTTTCAGAAAAATCTGTCATTTGAACCAAATCTCCTATTTGAGATCACATTTTTGTGATTTTAAAGGAGATGAAAAATTATGTAAATTTATCTGCAGTATCACAAGTTTTTTAAAATATAGCATTAGAGGGCCAGGGATTTAGCTCAGTGGTTCTGCCACCTACCTTGCAAGCATAAGGTTCCCCGAGTTCAATCCCCAGTACAA
>NW_022900949.1:34548920-34552095 GCF_012274545.1 Fukomys damarensis
AAAAAAAACAAAAAAAAAAAAAAAAAAAAAAGACACATTGCCGTGAATCCTCCTCAAAATAATCCCGCTTGCTTTTGAACACACTTATCCCATCACTCTTTCATGCAGTAGTTCTAGAAGTCTTTCCCATCTTTAGTTGTGCTGTTGTGGCTTCCCTCAATCCTGCATTTATTTAAAACGTTTCCCTTTCCTGGTCATTGTGATTTTGGGGAAGAGCCAGAGGTCACACGGTACCAGATCTAGGGAACGAGGTGGATGAGGACACACCGTCATGTTTTTATGAGCCTGCTGTTTTGTTGGCTGGCAGTAAGCAGCAGCATTCACCATATTCTGATTATGCCTTAAGAGACACTCATGAAATTGGACTTCCAGAACTGCTTCAGAGGGCAAGGATGAGGGGATACATGCACTTGAAGAAGGAGTATTCTGAGAGAGATTTCTGGCGATGTGTCTTCTACTGTAAAAAATGTGTTTAAATTTAAACATTCACTGAGTATTTCAATCACTGCTCATACATATGACTGTGGCCTGATGATAGGATATAGGCTAGTGACAGCTGTGCTCCTTTCCCTTCACTCTGAGGTGCACACTCTGAGGAAACTGCCTCACAATGTACTTCTTAGAACACATCTCCACAACTAAATTTCACTTCTGAGAACATGTCCCCATTACTGCACTTAAAGACACGGCCACAAGTGCCGGCTTCCACGGACTGTGATGACGCTCAATGCTGGCACTGACCAGCGAGAAGGGAAAGGAGGATAGGTCCTTGAAAGAAACTGCATTACACAGTACCACTTAAAAAAAATCCTACAGTACTTATTTTCAAATACGACATTAAAAAGGAAGTGAATTTCCTAGGCCCGGGATTTAGCCCAATGGTTCCGCCGCATGCCTTGCAATGCAAGGTCCCGAGATTGATCCCTGGTATCAAAAAGAACAAAGCTGTAGAGTAGGACTAGGAGTGTAACCCAGTAGTAGAGCACATCCACGAAAGCCAAGGCCCTGGGCATCCTCAGCATGGAAGAAAAAAAAAACGCTGTACATTGTTTCTGCCTCCTCTGTGTTCATTCAGCCATTCAGCCCACTTGTGCGCAGCAGTCATAATAGGCTGTCCCTGCCTTAGCATCCTCAGCATGGAAGGAAACAAAAGCTGTACATTGTTTCTGCCTCTCTGTGTTCATTCAGCCATTCAGCCCACTTGTGCGCAGCAGTCATAATAGGCTGTCCCTGCCTTGGTTTTGTCACAAGAGGGCCAGTCCCACCTCGCTACTGTTCATATTCATTTAAATATCCCTTGTAGTGATTGACATCTTCGGGCTTGGGGCCTTACAGTGCTTGGCTCTGACAGATTTCAGATGACTAAATCCTCAGTCACCAGCTACAGCTTTCCCTACGTTCTCTGCACTGTGGGCATTAAGATGAACCTCGGCAGAACTGTCTCTGGGGAAACAGGACCGGGATAGCCCTTTCATCTATTTTGTTTTGAATACATTTAATATAAAAGTAATGCTCCATTTGAACAAACCAAAGATACTGGGCCAGAGATTTAGCTCAGTGGCACTGCACCTGCCTTGCAAATGCAAGGTCCTGAGTTTGATCCCTGGTACTGGAAAAAAAAAAAAAGATACTGGTTACCATATGACTATTTTTAAAAACTGAAAGACAAAAGCACCGATTTCAAACACAGTATTTGTCAACAGAGAAGAAAGGTAAAATAAACATCGTATTACCCTTAGTGAGCAAAGGCTAAGTTGAAAACTCTTCCATTCTCACCTGCCTGAAGTATATCATCCAGTCAGGGTCACACTGAGAAACAAGGTCATAGGGAGTTGTCAGGTAGATTAGATGAAGAAGGTTTTCAAGCACCAGACCTTCAAGGCCCTTCTTCAGGTCTCTGTAGAGAATGTCACAGTAAGCCAGATCGATAGTTCCTAAAAGAAAGATAAACATAGTTCACCTTTACTAGGGAGGGAAAGAGTAATGCTATTAATATGAAACTACAAATGCACTTTAAAGAAAGAACAACTTAATTTCTATTTTTCCTAGTGCATTTCCTCAGGTTATAATGAGATGTAGGTAAAATCTTACCCTTAAAAGAAGCTTTCCCCAATTTAGTAATATGAAAATTACATTGCAATTCTTCTTCAGACTCCAAAATAGGGCTTTTTTGTAGGAGTCCTTTTTCTGTCAGGTATCTAAGTGATTCGACAGTTATTTCCCAGAGACTTTTTTCTTTCAATAAAATCTTTTGCTGAACACCAAAAAATGTGCCATTCATGAAGCGATATATGTCATCAAGATTTGTTGCAATCTGAAACAATTTAGGACATCATTGGAGCATTTTCCTTAATTAGAGGCATCACTTTGTACACTAATCAAGATGATCACTCATTTCCATACAGCAAAGCCACTTAATTAAAAAATGAGTATAAAATCTAATCGGTGGTATGAATAATTTTATAGAGGCATTTTATCTCTTACTCCTTTTTTTTTTGGTACCGGGGATTGAACTCAGGACCTTGCGCTTGTGAGGCAGGCGGTGGCACCACTGAGCTAAATTCCCGGCCCTACAGAGGCATTTTAAATGCCACTTGGTGTTCAGATGTAGAGTTGACTCTCAATTAGAATAATCTTTTGTTAGCCAATTTCAAAGAAATCAGCATGTTAAACTAAAATATGGTCAATCAATAAATATGCTGCTCTCTCACACAATTCTGATGATACTTCAAATGAATAATTTAAGTAGTTATTAAACCCATATATGGGATAACAAAACTTATTATGAGGCACAGAAATTTTTCTACTGCTTCTCTCTTCCCTTTTAAAAAAATCATTATTCTTAATGTAATATTCAATGAAGCTAAAATACACTTTGAAGACATAAAAGAACAGATGCTCAGTTTGTGGATCATCCATGCAGTTTCTGTACTGTCTCCCACCTGTCTGATTACAGGTAACACTGCAGGAGGCCAGTGGCTGGCTGGGTGGGGAGGCACCTTTACTCTATCCCTTTACCTCTGTGTGTGTGGCACTTGGGACTGAATCAGGGCTTTTCCTCAAGAGCTACAATCGCAGCTTCCCCCCTTTTTCCCAGCCCTTTTCCATTTTTTTAATTCCTTTTTTTTCATGGCCTCATTGGCCATTTTTCCCCTCAATTTTTATTTATTAGTGC
>NW_022900949.1:34552217-34560272 GCF_012274545.1 Fukomys damarensis
ATTAAAAAATGTATAAAATCTAATCGGTGGTATGAATAATTTTATAGAGGCATTTTATCTCTTACTCCTTTTTTTTTGGTACCGGGGATTGAACTCAGGACCTTGCGCTTGTGAGGCAGGTTTTGGCACCACTGAGCTAAATCCCCGGCCCTACAGAGGCATTTTAAATGCCACTTGGTGTTCAGATGTAGAGTTGACTCTCAATTAGAATAATCTTTTGTTAGCCAATTTCAAAGAAATCAGCATGTTAAACTAAAATATGGTCAATCAATAAATATGCTGCTCTCTCACACAATTCTGATGATACTTCAAATGAATAATTTAAGTAGTTATTAAACCCATATATGGGATAACAAAACTTATTATGAGGCACAGAAATTTTTCTACTGCTTCTCTCTTCCCTTTTAAAAAAATCATTATTCTTAATGTAATATTCAGTGAAGCTAAAATACACTTTGAAGACATAAAAGAACAGATGCTCAGTTTGTGGATCATCCATGCAGTTTCTGTACTGTCTCCCACCTGTCTGATTACAGGTAACACTGCAGGAGGCCAGTGGCTGGCTGGGTGGGGAGGCACCTTTACTCTATCCCTTTACCTCTGTGTGTGTGGCACTTGGGACTGAATCAGGGCTTTTCCTCAAGAGCTACAATCGCAGCTTCCCCCCTTTTTCCCAGCCCTTTTCCATTTTTTTAATTCCTTTTTTTTCATGGCCTCATTGGCCATTTTTTCCCTCAATTTTTATTTATTAGTGCACGTTTCCCTTTTTATGTTTTGAGACAAATTCTCACTAAGTCACTAAATTCCCCATGTTGGGCTCAGCCTTGCAATCCTTCTGCTTCAACCTCCCAGAGTGCTGGGACCACAGGCATGTGTAACACCACAGCCAGTGTATATCATCTTTCTATCCCTCCCTGAAAAACTTTTGTAACATAGCTATTTAACCCTGCCAGGGTAGTCTGTGGCTGTGAACTGACAGTTTCTCAAGGCCAGATTCTTCACAATGCCCCAACCTGCAAGTTCAGCCAGACACAACTAACTCCAAGGTCAGATTCAGTAATGCAGATATCTACAGCCTACAAACCTGAAGGCGAGTGAGACTTGATTATATCAGGCAATGGCTGAGACTGAAGCTGGACACAGGAAGGGAAGAAGGACACTGGTACGTTCACCTCCATTTCCTGCCCTCACGCTGCCCAAGTTGAAGATATTGCCCTTCCTCCCTCTAACCCTATCCCAGCCAGTCCAGAGGACTTCTGCTGCTGTTCCAACCCAACAGATTCCCTGGTTATCAGCCCTGTCTAGAATTCCAACCTTCTACAAGCAGAGCACCACTGTGAGCTCCACCATGAGGTGTAGAAGGAGCCCTGCTGGCTGGTCCTCCTCGGGCCTGGCCCTGGTCACTTGACTTCTGCTGCCGGCGGGCAGCTTTGATGACAGCTAGGTGCCTGCTCGGCTCCCGAGCTGCCTGCTGCCTGGACTTCTGTGGCTGCACTCCAGTTATTAAAACAGCCTGAGCGAAACAGCCGTGAGGGCCAGGGTGATAAACCACAGCCCTCTGGCCACATGGCCACATCAGTTCCCTGCCTCCCTATTACCCTGGGTGCTCTGCTGTCACGGGAAGTCCTGAGTCCTTCCACCAAAATATAGCAATTTCCACCAAAAATAAACTGCTGAGATTTTATTAGGATCACACAGACTATATGGATCCATCCGAGAAGTAACACGTGAACAAGACTAAATGCTTCACTTCACGCATATGGTATCTTTCTCCACTGTCTTTCTTTTCTGGTGCCAGGGATCGAACTCAGATCCTGCGCTTGCAAGGCAGGCGGCGGAACCACTCAGCTAAATCCCTGGCTTTCTCCATTTTCTTAAGACTTCTTTAATTTTTCTCAGCAGTTTTTTATTGTTTTCAGTTTAGGAAAGGGGGGACTTTGAGAGAGGGTCTATGTGGATCAGATACAGTTTGCATAAATTTTAACTTTATTATTTCAGGTAATGATAGTAAGATTTAAAAGTACCTTTAAGCCAATCAAGGAGAGAAACAAAGTTTGGATTCCCTTGTTGAATTCCTGAACAAGATGGCTATAACAGTTTTCTAGTGGTCTACTTATCAGTTCCAAGACCTGTAAAAGTTAAAGCAATATTATGATGTTAGCTTTTTCTGTTATTATTAAAAGTAAATAGGGCCACCACTGCCTACCTTGTAAGCACAAGGTCCTGAGTTCGATCCCTGGTACCAAAACAACGGAATAAATAAATAAATAAATAGGGCAGGGGATTTAGCTCAGTGGCCCCACTCCTGCCTCGCAAGTACAAAAAAAAAAAAACCAAAAAACCAAAAATGGTGGTCGGGTATTTAGCTCAATGGTGTCACACCTGCTCTTGCATGTGGTTCTGAGTTCACTTCCCCAGTACCAAAATAAATAAACAAATAAATATTAAAATTATAAAAATAAGTGGCTTTCCATGTAAAGATTTTATATTCTGCATAAATCTTATAAAGTCAAGGAGAAACCAGACCAAACCAAACCACCTGAAAAGATAAAAGAATAAGAATTTAACAGGTATCCTTATAAAATCAAGAAAGATAGACAGATCTAAAGTGAAAAGACAGGGCCAGGGATTTAGCTCAGTGGTGCCACCGCCTGCCTCGCAAGTGCAAGGACCCAAGTTTGATCCCTGGTACCAAAAAAAAAAGAAGAAAAGAAAAGACATTTCTCAGATATAGAATTTAAAATGGCAAATAAATGTATAAAAAATTCAACATCACTGGTCATTTATGAAATGCAAATTAAAACAACACTGAGGTTCCATCTTACTCCAGAAAGAACGGCTTCTATCAAGAATTAACCAATAACATGGGGGCTAGAGATTTAGCTCAGTGGTACAATATCTGCCTCACAAGTGCAAGGTCCTGAGTTCAATCCCTGGTAGCACAAAAGGGGAAAAAAAAAAGAAAGAATCAACCAATAACCAATGCTGGAAGGGGTTTGAGGAAAAAGGAACCCTTTTCTACTGTGGGTGAGAGTGCAGACTGCTGCAACCACTATGGAAATCAGTGTAGAGATTTCTCAAAAAGCTAAAACTAGAGGTTCTATTCAACCCAACTACTCCCCTTCTTGGTAAGTTCCCGGAAAATTAAAAACATCAGACTACACACACCCGTGTTTATAGCAGCACAATTAGTAATAGCTAAACGTTGGAAACAGCTCAAACACCCATTAACTGACAGATGGATAAAGAAGATGTGGGTTTAGCTGGGGATTTAGCTCAGTGGTTCCACCAAAAGGTCCTGAGTTCAATCCCTGGTACCAAAAAATAAACTAAAATAAAAAAGGACAATGCAAGAAGATGTGGGGTTTTTTTTTAAATACAATGGAGTACTACTCTGCATAAGGAAGGATGAGCTTCAGACACTCATAGCTAAATGCGTGCTCCTTACAACCACGCTCTTAAGGGAAATAAACTGGATACACATATTTATATACTTCGTTGTTTCTCTGGTGTGAGAATCTGAAAGTGGAAATAAGGGCTGAAATGTATAACAGATATTGGGAAATGGGAAGCAAATGCTCAAAAGGGAAGGGGAACAAGGGAGGAGGGAGGGAGAAAGGGACGAGAAAAAACATGAAAATAGAAGGAAAAAGTGGAAACAAAGCTTTTGTCCATGGAGGGAGGGACTTGAGGGGAGGGGGACAATGGTATAAATTAAATTTTTAAAAAATCCAGAAAAGATAGCCAGGTGTGGTGGTGCACACCAGTAATCCCAGCACTTGGGAGGCTGAGGCAGGATTGTTGCAAGTTCGAGGCCAGCATGCTCTACACAACTGGTCATTTATGAAATGCAAATTAAAACAACACTGAGGTTCCATCTTACTCCAGAAAGAACGGCTTCTATCAAGAATTAACCAATAACATGGGGGCTAGAGATTTAGCTCAGTGGTACAATATCTGCCTCACAAGTGCAAGGTCCTGAGTTCAATCCCTGGTAGCACAAAAGGGGAAAAAAAAAAGAAAGAATCAACCAATAACCAATGCTGGAAGGGGTTTGAGGAAAAAGGAACCCTTTTCCACTGTGGGTGAGAGTGCAGACTGCTGCAACCACTATGGAAATCAGTGTAGAGATTTCTCAAAAAGCTAAAACTAGAGGTTCTATTCAACCCAACTACTCCCCTTCTTGGTAAGTTCCTGGAAAATTAAAAACATCAGACTACAGTGATATACACACACCCGTGTTTATAGCAGCACAATTAGTAATAGCTAAACGTTGGAAACAGCTCAAACACCCATTAACTGACAGATGGATAAAGAAGATGTGAGTTTAGCTGGGGATTTAGCTCAGTGGTTCCACCAAAAGGTCCTGAGTTCAATCTCTGGTATCAAAAAATAAACTAAAATAAAAAAGGACAATGCAAGAAGATGTGGGTTTTTTTTTTAAATACAATGGAGTACTACTCTGCATAAAAGGAAGGATGCTTCAGACACTCATAGCTAAATGCGTGCTCCTTACAACCACGCTCTTAAGGGAAATAAACTGGATACACATATTTATATACTTCGTTGTTTCTCTGGTGTGAGAATCTGAAAGTGGAAATAAGGGCTGAAATGTATAACAGATATTGGGAAATGGGAAGCAAATGCTCAAAAGGGAAGGGGAACAAGGGAGGAGGGAGGGAGAAAGGGACGAGAAAAAACATGAAAATAGAAGGAAAAAGTGGAAACAAAGCTTTTGTCCATGGAGGGAGGGACTTGAGGGGAGGGGGACAATGGTATAAATTAAATTTTTAAAAAATCCAGAAAAGATAGCCAGGTGTGGTGGTGCACACCAGTAATCCCAGCACTTGGGAGGCTGAGGCAGGATTGTTGCAAGTTCGAGGCCAGCATGCTCTACACAGTGAGTTCAAGACTGGTCTGAACTATACAGTGCGACTCTGTTTTAAAAATTAAAAAAATAATGTAACAGGAAAATACTTTTCATCACTGAAATATAAAAATCTTCAAAGTACACGTCCTAATTTTCATCATATAGGTGAAAGATGCATCGTATAAAGAAACATAAGCTTTTAAAAGATGACCTTTTATGAGGGACAGACCAAAGACTGGGGGTGGGACACAACTGACCAGATTGAGCATTACCTTTTGCTTGTCTTTTTCTTGCAATATAAGTATACTTTCCCCAACGGTATCTATTCCAGCACGACCAGCTCTGCCAATCATCTGCTTATACTGACTCCTCTTCAAAAATTCTTTAGCAACGTAGGGAGCTCTTAAAATAACCCTATGGAATTCATAAAATTAATTAAAAATGACATTCTACCTACAGCAATAGCATCTATTTTTAAAAGTTTTTATATCTATGTTATTAATTTAATAACATCTCCAAAGATAGGAAACTACATGTAATTCTTACAAAATGCTTAGTAGTAACCCTTCTATTTATTATAAGAAAGTCACCTGAAGCTCAGCTAAGTGGCTTATCTTAAAGTACAAAATAAATAGTTGCAGAATCATCATTTGGATTCAAATCTGCTTAGTTAGAAAAACTATGGTCAAACTGTAGCAGTAGACTCCAAAGTTTTCTTTTTTTTTTTTTTGGTACTGGGGATCAAACTTGGGTCCTTGTGCTTGTGTGGCAGGTGGCGGCACCACTGAGCTAAAATCCCTGGCCCAAAAAGTTTTTGATTTTGTACTCCATAAATGAAAAATCTTGCCATGTGCCACTAACATATGCCTTTTTATTTATGAATTTATATTAGTTTGAACAGATTTCAACTGTTTTGAAGTACAAAGTGAAGATTTCAATCATGTTCCAGTATACAGAGGTCTGCTGAGTGCTTTCCTGTCTAAGGCAGGAGAAAACCTGTCATTTGTCTTTACTAATCAACCTACTCCTCCCCTATTTGCAAATCTCAATAGACAAGATGACCAAACACTGAAGAAAACAAACAAACACTTATAGGAACAGTGCATTAAAAGAGAATTCTTAGAACGTAAAAAAATTAAAATTTTTTTGAAAATTGAACTATAAACTAAATAATGAATGAACACAGTTAATTGATACAGTCAAAGCTGACTTTTTGGGCCGGGGATCTAGCTCAGTGGTTCCAGTGCCTGCCTCGAAAGCGCAAGGACCCGAGTTCAATCCCCAGTATTAAAACAAACAAACAAACAGACTGACTTTTTAAAATATGGAAAGTAAAGTTGAAGAAATGTCACAGTTCAAACAGAATGAAATGTGTAAGAAGAGAGAGTTGAAAGCTCAATCTAAGAGACCTCAAATCTGTCTTACTGAAGTTACAAAAGCAGAGTACAGAGACAGATGATGGAGAAAGAAATAAAAGAAACAACCCTCAAAAGTTGCTCTAAGCAGAAAGGTGCAGAGCTTGATATTGCGAGCACCTACCGAGTGCTAAGTCCTATGAGTGAAAAGCAGGGAAACTGGGGTTTCGGGGATTGTAGAATCCGATTTCCTGCAGTTAAAGCTTGGCCCTGAAACTCCCTGCTGGGAGTGAAGCTGGGTAAATTATTTAACTATCCTCGCTGTACCATCTATAAAGTGTGGGTAATGAGTGACCTTCCTTTCCAGAGCTGTGAGGATTGAAAAGTCAATGTGTTTAACATTTGCAATTATCATCACACTGACGTGAAGTGCCAAGGTTAAAAAGAAAGGTCTAAAAGCTTCTGGAGAGAGGAAAACTGCAAATCCATGTAGAAACAGAAATTAGTAGGGCTGGATTTAGCTCCAAAGCTTAAGGTCATGAGTTTAATCCCTGGTACCAGAAAAAAAAAAAAAAGAAAGAAAATAGTAACACTGGCTCTTTGAAGACATGGAACAACATCTACAAAGTCTCCAAAGGGGGAAAAATAATTAAGCCTAGAATTCTGTTCCTACTGCAATATTAAAGTATGAGGCCAAAATACAAACATTGTCAGCTCTGCAAAGAATATTTGTATCACCCACTGCAGTATTTTAATAACAATTACTGAAGGATGGCAACATTTTTAAATGAATCATAAAATGAAGATGTAGGATAGAAGAGGCGATGTAAGCAAAAAACAGTAACATCTACAGGTAAATTTCTCCCCCTCCCGCCCCCCCGTTCTGGGGATCATACTCAGGACCTTGTACTTGCCAGAACTTGCCAGACATCCCCGCCCCTACAAGTAAATTTAATTAGTTTATAAAGTGAAAATAACTAGAACTAAAATTCTAGATCCAGGGCATGTACCTCAATGGTAAAGCACTTGCCTGGCATCCCTAGCATCAAAAAATTTTTTTAATTAAAAATAAATTTTTAAAAAATTTGAGGCACTTGCAACATACATGGGGCAGAGAACATACAAATGTTACAATTCCTGTTATGCTCAGGGAGAAGCTATTAATTCTGAAGTGATAAAAAATATTTTCATTACAAAAATATTTTTACATACTCTTAAAATTTTAAGAGTAACCCACTGGAGCCGGGCGTGGTGGCACACACCTGTAATCCCTGCACAGGAGGCTGAGGCAGGAGGATTGCTGTGAGTTTGAGACCAGCCTGGGCTACATAGTGAGAAAAGGTGGAAAATTCGTCAGTGACCGAGACTGAAAATAAAAAAATTAAAAATGTACCTGGCAAAAAAGAAGACAAAATAAGAAAAAAAATGTCCTATTACACTGATAAAAGTACAATTCTGAGGGGCCAGGTATTTAGCTCAGTAGTTCCACCACCTGCCTCACAAGTGCAAGGTCCTGAGTTCGATCCCTGGTATCCCCCCAAAAAAAGTACAATTCTGCAATAATGTATATGTGTGTGTGTGTGTGTGTGTGTGTGTGTGTGTGTGTGTGTATATATTGTGTATCCTCTGCAACATATTTAAAGTAAACCTTAGTTTATCTAACTAGTTTTGAAATACAAAAAGGAAAGACTTCTAGAAATGTAAAAAGGAGAAATTGATAACTATGTAACAGTTACGTATAGCCAAGGAATCAAAAATAGTAAGAAAATAGGGACTGGGGATTTAGCTCAGTGGTTCTGCCACAGATTCCAAGTTCGATCCCTGGTACCA
>NW_022900949.1:34560419-34569225 GCF_012274545.1 Fukomys damarensis
ATAAGGGAAAAAAATGATCAAGATGGAATATCAATATATAGCAATTCCCCAAATGAATGTAGTTATTATGTATAACATATACTAATAAAAATATTGAAAATGTTTCAAACATTATTGAAGTGATCATTTATTAGGAAAAAAAACACAATGTCAAATTACAAAGAGCATAAATCAAATCAGTCATACAAGCCTACAGCTTTGGTAATAACTGAAAAAGTAATCAAGCATTTGTACTAAAGAGGACATCAGTTAGGCATGGTGACACATGCCTGTCTTCCCAGCACTTGGGAGGCTGAGGCAGAAGGACTGCCACAAGTTCAAGGCCAGCCTACATAATGAGACCATGTCTCAAAAAACAAAAAAAGATATTAGACTCAAGAGGTCTTATGAACAGTATTCCCAGGTTTCAAGGAGATCCTTAATATTAAACTGTTTTAGATGACAAAAAGGTAAAAAAGTTTGCCAAGTTCTACACAAAAGCAGAACTACAGACCCTAATATCAAAAACCAGATAGAGGGCCGGTATTTAGCTCAGTGGTTCTACCGCCTGCCTCTCAAGTGCAAGGTCCCGAGTTCAATCCCTGGTACCAAAAAACAAAACAAAAAAAAACAGATAGAAAGAAGGGAATTCTAACACTAGGAAATCCAATGTTATTTTTCATTATTATTTTCATATTAAAGGAAACAAACCAATCAATTGAGCAAATACTGATAACTTTCCAACCTGTACTGAGAATGTAACACTTAACTCCTTGCGAGCCCAGAAGGGCAAGCTCTGCGCCTGGCCAGCAGCTCCTCATCCCCTACCTCCGCGCAGGCAGGTTGACCCCTGCTGCCAGGGTGGACGTGCAGGTGAAAAGGCAGAGGGTGCCGGCGTAGTAGGCCTCTTCCAGCAGCTTCCTCTCCTCGCTGGTGAGGCCGCCGTGGTGGTAGGCGACTCCGAAGGGCACGGTGCGCTTCAGGACAGGGCACAGGTGGCCCCCGCTGATGCTCCTCAGGTTCTTAATCAGCTCACATTTCTCTTTCTCTCTGTGCTTCAGATATTCCCTGAAAGAAGATGTTAGAAGAACTAACTCTTCATTTTACAGTGATAAATTCTTATCATTTTCATCTGAGATGCCATGTACACATCTGCTATATATATATTTTTTGGTTTGGAGTTTTTGTTTTTTAATTTGAGGTACCAGGGATCAAACTCAGGACCTTGTGCTTGCCAGACAGGTGCAGGGACACTGAGCTATATCCCTGGCCCTATATAATGTACTATATTGATGTAAGCACATAAAATGTTCTTGGAATTTCAATTCTGACTTCATTAATTCAAGCTTCTTGTGGATTCCAGAACCCTATAAAAATCTGATTAAAGGGCCGGGATGTAGCTCAGTGGTGCCACCGTATGCCTTGCAAGCACAAGGTCCTGGTACCAAAAAACAACAACAAAAAAATTCTGGTGGGGCATGGTAGTGAACACCTGTAATCCCAGCACTCGGGAGGCTGAGGCAGGAGGATCGCTGTGAGTTCAAGACCAGCCTGGGCTACATAGTGAGTTCCAGGTCAGTCTCAACTGCACAGTGTCTCAAAAAAAGAAAAAAAGAAAAATTCACTAAAACTAATAAAAAATATAATTATTCAAATATAAATACAACACTGTGCATAATTTCAGATGGTTCACAGAAGTTCATTACCATAATTCCTATGAATCCTTGGACATCGGGTTTAGACCCTTGCTCTAGATGTTATGATTGTTTTTTTCCCTGCAATATATACCCTTGTAGAGCATGCTTTACTCTATTTCAAGGCATAAATTTTCCTGTCTGAAGATGGACACGTGTATTAAATCACACTACATGGTTATGTGGTAAAGTACTATCCAAATACTAGGACTTAAATAGAAACTTTAATAATATCTTAAATGTAGTATCTCTAGTTACTTCAAGTATCATAACACCTTAAATTTTTTAAGGAAAAGAACTAATTCAAGTACCTAAATACCTTAAATTAGTCTAAGAAAATTAATAATTTGCTGAGTGTATTGATACCTTATTCTAAGAAAATGAGTGATTTACTGAGAATATTTGAATGGTAATTCATCATTGTAAAAGATTATCTGTTACCAGCTGGGTGTGGTGGTGCATGCCTATAATTCCAGCACTCTGGAGGCTGAGGCAGGAGGATCACTGTGAGTTCAAGACCAGCCTGGGCTACATAGTGAGTTCCAGGTCGGTCTCAACTACATAGTGAGACTCTGTCTCAAAAAAAGCAACAAAACAAAACAAAACAAAACAACAACAACAACAAAAAATATATATATATATATATCTGTTACCAAAATCAGCAACTCCTCAATCTTATGCCAAATATCTCTACCATTCAGTGAATTGAATTACACTGTAGGCAAATCTATGGTAGTAATATTGGGAAGGGAGATGGAGGATGACTAGATTAGAATCCAGGTTAATAGTCTCTTATTAGTGTATAAGAAGTGAGAAAAAAAGGTAAAACAACACATGGGACAAACAGATGCAAAAAAATATTGAACTACTAGTATTCAAAGTCACTTTATCCTTATCTGAGTAAAAACAGAACCAACATTAAAGAATCACAAAATTCCAAACCAATACATTTCTTAGGTACTTAGGAAATTAATCTCAAACATCCACACAATGTAAGTGTGAAGTTGACTGAGAAAACAGAAACCACGGCATTTCATTCCTGAGGAAGTTATGATGCAGATGACTTGTCCCCACCGTGATTAGTCCTTTGCTTTGTTCACTGTATGTAGAACTGGCCTGGGTCCCACTCTCAGAGTCTCTGATTTGTCTAAAACGTAGCCTGGACATTGGGATTTTTAAAGTCATTGGGATTCTTTCAAGTGAATCAAGGTGGTTCACTGAACTGTCACAGTTTTGAATCACAGATCTAAAACTTTATTCTGGTTATCATTCTCTTAATGTAATCTTGGGAATTTTCTATGTTATTTTATTTATTTATTCATTCATTTACTTATTTATCGTTCCAGGGATTGAACTTGGGTCCTGTGCTTACACAGCAGGCAGTGGAACCACTGAGCTAATCCCTGGCCCTTTCAATTTTAAATGTGAATTTCACAGTTAAATTTTCCAAGGTCAATTTCTTCAGAATCTAGTAAAAATATGTTATGCAAGAAGTTTTAAATACTCAAGAAACAGACTATACAACCTATAATTCATGATATAAATAGAACAGAATACTTGTAAAAGGTTTACATACTTGTTTAAAAATTTGCATAACATTTCTGCTACGTTTTCACAGTTCTTCTTACTGGGACAAAAAACTAAGCAGGAATAGCTGGGTATAACTTCTGTCACCAGTGCCACCAAGTGATCGGGATCCATCTTTTTCAGAGCATCAGAATACTGCAAAATAACAAGACGCAGGAAACAGGAAGTTAGTAACTACTGAAGTTTGTTGGTTTTTACCACTGTAATTTGAAAGATAAGTTAAACCACCCATAATTCTGAACTTCTCATTTAGTTCATCTGATCATTTAAAGAAAAAAAATGAAACCTATTTTAGACCTCAAAATGCTACATTTCACCTTCCTCTTAATTTGTTAGGTATATTTAGCTTGAAAAAAGGAATTAAAGAAGTGAATTAAATTACAGTAGTGAAAATAACTGATAACACTACTACATGTCCAGAACAAGAAAATCCACAGAAACAGATTTATACTTTTTTATTTTTGTCCTATTAATAGCTGAAGGGCTGCATAAATAAGATATGTTCTTTATTACCAATAGTTCTCAAAAACACAGACTTACTAATACTAAAGGACATACTTTCAGAAACAAAAAATACTATAACACTGAATTAGGATAATTTTTGTAACATGTAATCATAAGGAACTTGGGAAAAAAAAGGATAAAGTTATTTAAAATCTCCTCAGTGCCTTTTAGTTTACTGAGAATTAAGATATAGATTTAAAATATCTTATAGAATTCAAAACCCACTTATAAAATTCCTTTCTCTTTTTTTAACATCCAGCCCTTTAAAAACCTGATTGAAGGCAGGCACACCTATAATCCCAGCTCTAGGGAGGCTGAGGCAGAACTGCCCTAAATTTAAGGCCAGCCTGAGCTACATAGTGAGTTCAAGGTCAGCCTGAACTGCATGGCAAGAATCTGTCTCAAAAAATAAATAAAATAAAATAAATAAATTTTAAAACAAAAGAAAAAAAATTGGATTGCAGTACCGGAGATTGAATCCAGGGCTTTCACACTGAACTATGTCCTTGACCCCTTTTTAACTTTTATATTTTAAGGCACTGTCTTGCTAGATTGCTGGGGCTGGGCTCAAATCTGTGATCCTCCTGCCATAGCCTCCCAGTGTACTGGGATTACAGGTGTGCACTACTATGCCAGGATCTTTTTTATTTTTTTTTTTTAATTTTAATTTTTGCAGCACCAGGAATTGAACTCGGGATCTCGCACAGTGCCACTGAGCTAAATCCCCGGCCCTAAATTTTTTTGTTTTGAGAAAAGTTATTACTGAGGTGCTCAGACTGGCCTAGAATTTGTTTTTGTTTTTGTTTGGTATTGGGGATTGAACTTGGGACCTTGTGCTTGCAAGGCAGGGGGGAGCGGCAGAACCACTGAGCTAAATCCCTGGCCCCTGAATTTGTGATCCTTGTGGGATTAATGGCAGCCATCAACATTTTTATTCCAAAACACCAACTATATGGCCTATAAATTATTTGTTCTTGCTGCTGATTGAATAGACATTTACAGGAGAGGCTTCCAGATTTTCTTGGTTCTCAGAGTCCCAAGGCCAACAGAAATATTTATGTTTCATTAATTAGTCAGGTCCAAACAACTTCATAAATACATATTTCACCCAATTTAGTAGCCATCTGAATAAAAACAATTTTAATTCTTCAGTAACACAATGGCTCATTAACAGGTTGTGGACACAATGGTAGCACCTTACAAACTTTGGATTGAGATTGGACACAGCCACCATCGTTCCAGACTGATTTTCACATGATATTGGCATTCAGCAACTATAAAAACTTCACAAAGGTAAGACATCAAAGAAAGGAATATACTGTGATCTGACATTAAAACTGGAAACTGGGGGTGGGACGGAGCTCAGTGGTAGAACAGCTGCTTAGCATGTGCGAAACAAAACAAATGAAGCAGAGCAGGGAACTAGCTGCACAGAACCAGTAGTTTGTATGCTGTCAACGCATATCCTGATCAGCCATTTTTCTCAAAAATGTATAACAATCCAATGGCACCTATGTGAATCTTCCGTTATGCCCACGACAGCTGGGCACAAAGTATGGAAGCTGAGATTTCAGGATTATAAATATTACCTTACACTGAAGGAGGCGTGAAAAAGTCATGCCAGTTTCAGCTTTGCTGTCAACCTCATATATTGTATGGTTTATTTTCAGATATTCTTTTAATTCAACCTGAATTAAGATGAAATTTGCAATTAGTACCACATATGAACTCTTTTTTTTTTGAGACAGGGTCTCACCATGAAGTTGAGACTGACCTGGAACTCACTATGTAGCCCAGGCTGGTCTGGAATTCACAGCGATCCTCCTGCCTCAGCCTCCAGAGTGCTGGGATTATAGGCGTGTGCCACCACGCCTGGCTGAACTCTTCTCATTTTTAAATTTTGTAAAATATGAGATAAAAAGGTCAGCTATACAAAGATTTTAGCTTTTCTGTAATAGCTAAATTAAACATTCTTTAACTTAAAAGTTCCTACTTGATCATTTTTATCCCTCTTTTTTCCCTTTAAATCAAAATAAGGATTCATACCCTTGAAAAAATATTTTTGAGTTACATAGTCACATATTAAAAGGAAACCAAGCACTTTTGTGTTTGTTACAAGAAGTATAAGTGGCAGGGCCAGGTATTTAGCTCAGTGACACTACATCTGCCTCACAGCGCAAGGTCCTGAGTTCAATCTAAAGCACCCTCCCCCAAAAAAGTGCAAGTGGTCTTTACAGTCTTTGTTAAGGAGTTATTTCTCAAAACCTAAAATTTTCTGTTAGTTATCAGTTGTAATTCTAAATACTACCATATTGGCTGGTTGTGGTGGCGCACACCTGTAAACAAGGTCCTGAGTTCAATCTCCAGCACCCTCCCGCAAAAAAGTACAAGTGATTTATGGTCTTTACAGTCTTTGTTAAGGAGTTATTTCTCAAAACCTAAAATTTTCTGATAGTTATCAGTTGTAATTCTAAATACTACCATATTGGCTGGTTGTGGTGGCGCACACCTGTAATCCCAGCACTCAGGACGCTGAGGCAGGAGGATCTCTGTGAGTTTGAGACCAGCCTGGGCTACACAGTGAGTTCCAGGTTCAGTCTCAACTACATAGTGAGACCCTGTTTCAAAAAAACAAAAAAAAAACAAAGCAAAAAAACAAAAAAGAAACAAACACACAAAAAATACCATATTATTTTCAGTTTCAGTATTTGTGAAAAAAATAGTTTACAAACACAGCTCATTACATTTTTGAATGGATAGTGTCTACTGTGATAAGGTCTGAAAATATTTCTTAAAAATTTGTATATTTGGGGGCTGGGGATATAGCTACACGGTTTTGCCGCCCTTCTTGCAAGCGCAAGGACCTGAGTTCAATCCCTGGTACCAAAAAAAAAAAAAATTGTTTATTTGGTGTGAATGTAAACGTATCAAATTTCAAATTAAAAATTGGTGATTTGAAAATCTATTCGACACAGAACATTCACACTAAATCTGAAAATATTTCTTAAAAATTTGTATATTTGGGGGCTGGGGATATAGCTACACGGTTTTGCTGCCCTTCTTGCAAGCGCAAGGACCTGAGTTCAATCCCTGGTACCAAAAAAAAAAAAATTGTTTATTTGGTGTGAATGTAAATGTATCAAATTTCAAATTAAAAATTGGTGATTTGAAAATCTATTCGACACAGAACATTCACACTAGTACTGCAGACAGTATATGTCCATTACAAGCTACTTTCTAGTTGCTATGAATTGTATTTGTTTCTTTCCTTTAAGTGATTTAGGAATGCTGCTACTGAGGAGTTTAAATTTAAATCTGTGCTAGACCAGGGATTTAGCTCAGTGATGCTGCCACCTGCCTCACAAACACAAGGTCCCAAGATCCATTCCCAGTACCAAAAAGAAAAAAATTTAAATTTATGTTAGGTCTTGTTTTATCGTTTGTACCAGGAATGGAACCCAGAGCCTGGTGCTTGCCATGCAGGTGCTGCACCACTGAGCTACATCCCTGGCTGCTAAGTCTGAATTTATTAAAACCACAAAGCATAGATACTTGAAAATATTTTCAGATAAAGTTTTTAAGGTATCAGTAACTCTGAATGTGCCTCACTAAACTACAGTCAAATGAAAATTTTACTTTAGGGCTGTGGATTTAGCTCAGTGGTTCTGCTACCTGCCTTGCAAGCACAAAGACCCGAGTTTGATCCCTAGTACCAATTTACTTTGGCGAATAAGAAATGAAAAAATGAAACAAATCTGAAAAAAATTCATTCCATAAATGTCTCCCAAGAGCTCAGAAGCCAAGCAATGTTCCAGATGCTGTAGACACAAGAGTGAGCCCAGAAGAGACTCCCGCCCCCAGAGTTTCATCCACTGTATACAAATCTGAGCAGAGCCACGGTGATTGGAATCAACACTCCTATGACTCCCCGGAAATGGTAAATTACCACGTTCACTCCTTTTGTTTCCAAGGTGAAGACACAAGAAGTCAATAGTGTGCAAACCTTAGGTACATACATACTGGTCTAAACTGACTGCTGTAATATTCTGCTTGAAGGAACTCCTGCAGGTCCTGGACATTGTTTAATGTTGCGCTCATACCAATAATTTGAGTTGTTTCTAAAAAAGGAAACAAAACCTCAAAGTAGTAAAATGTGTTATTATATCATAAAGTAATTTTAGTAACATTTTAATGCTCTAAATTCTTCCTAAGTGATCTGGGAAGCGGGGTGGTAAGAAAGTTGTAAACACATGTTGAGTATCCTTCACCTGAAATGTGTGGGGCCAGAAGTGGTTCAGATTTCAGCTATTAGAACAGTATTTTGGGGAACTGGGGATTTAACTCAGCGGTACCACCACCTGCCTTGAAAACACAAGGTCCTGAGTTCGAGCCCCAGTACCAAAAAAAAAAAACCTATCTTGGGGAGGTGACCAAGGCCTAACACAAAACCCACTTATGTTTCACATACACCTTATACACAGTCTGAGGGGATTTGACACAAAGTGTTTAATTTACCTATGCTTTGATTGTGACTCATACATGCAGTGAAGTTTTCTATTTATGGCACCACATTGGCATTTGGATTTTGAAGCATTCTGGATTTAGATTTTCTGATTAAGGATAACCAACCTGTACATTATCAGACTATTAATCTGACACTCAAAAAATGAAACCTTTCAGGTATCCTGACTGTGCTATGAACTTTGGGATTTAGATTACAGGACAAGAAATCGTACGATGGACTGAATAGGTCTGCATCCGGGAAATACCACTGGACCCGTAACAGACAAATCAGGCTTGGGAGCAGAGAGGTCAAGACTAAAGGCAGAGGAAGAGTTTGCATTCTGTGGCAGCTCAGGTGAAAAAGAATGGTGGGGGGAGTAGGTAGTCAGAGACACATAAAGGAGAGAGTTTAAAATATACTCATGAGGCCCAGGGATTTAGCTCAATGGTGCTGGCGTCTTAACTCACAAGCACAAGGTCCTGAGTTCGATCTCTGGTACCAAAAAAAAAAAAAAAAAAAAAAAAAAAAAAAAAAAAAA
>NW_022900949.1:34569342-34582098 GCF_012274545.1 Fukomys damarensis
GAAAAGAAAAGAAAAAAAAAAATATATATATATATGTATATTCATATTCTCATGAGGTAAACCGGGAAGGATCTGGTTTACTGACAGAATGCCTACGAATGAAGGCTGTTAAGACTTTACCTAGCTACTTGGGAGGCTGAGGCAGAAGGATTACTTGAATCCACAAGTCCAAGGCCAATCTGGCCAACACAGTGAGAACCCCAACTTTTAAAATAAATTGTAAGATTCTGGCTTGGCTGGCTGGCTGGTGAGTGGTGGCTGGGAACTCAGTCTGAAGAATGGGTCTGAAGGAAAGGAGTTGGGCTTTGACTAAGCCTTGGGTAGGAGAGGCCACTTGGCAGACGACATTACGCAGAAGAGAAGTGTGACCTGAAGTACAGACTTGGAGCCATCAGTATACAGGAAGTACTGACAATCAGGAATATGGATAACAATTAACTGTGGGGAACAAGGGAACAAACCATGATGAATTTACCGTAACACCAATATATAAAATGAGCAAGCTTGGAGATGTCACAGAAGAAAATCAAGAAGGAAAAACTAAAAAGGCTAATTTTATTCAACTGACTATTAAGTGTAAAGCACTGGCGATGAAAGGAAAAAGTTACACAACAGCAAATAAATGTCCATTATGTGGTGACTACCATGTTAGATGCCTTACAAAAATCAACTCTTGGCATCTTTGCAAGTCAGTGAGGAAGGCTGGACTCCAGTCACCCATATGTGATGTCAAAGGAAACAGGTCCTATTAAGGACCTCCCAGGGCACCTAGGACAGTGAGCCACGATTCAGATCTAGCTTGAGTCTGTCCTCAGCCAATACAGTGTGCTGCCTATCGCTCACTGCTAAAGCAGAATTACACAGAAGCAGTATGAAAGCCAGGAGAGAATGATGCTCCCACACCCAAAGAAAAAAGAATAAACAGATACCAAAGAAAAACTAAAACAAAGACAGTCAGCATACCCTGAATTTGAGAAATGGATAATCATTTCCTCTTCCTCTCTTTTTTTTCTCTTCCCCTGTTTTAAGGTGCACAGAATTCATCACATTTGACATACCCTGTATTTTCTTGTTTGTCTGCTTATCATCTGTTCACACTCACTAAAACAGAGGCTAGATAAAGGCAGGTATTGTACTTTATTCTGTTTTTTGTCTGTTTCTCTAGCACTTAAAATAGTACCTGCAGGCACACAGTGGTATTCAATAAATAATGTTAAAATAAATGATCAAAAAATGCTACACT
The DNA here is from genome assembly GCF_012274545.1 of Fukomys damarensis. Lineage (NCBI taxonomy): Eukaryota > Metazoa > Chordata > Mammalia > Rodentia > Bathyergidae > Fukomys > Fukomys damarensis. Next base: position 34,570,586 of record NW_022900949.1, read on the forward strand.
CTGCTGTCAAAATTTTAAAACAAATTTTGGAGGGCTGGAGGGGTAACTCAGTAGTAAAGCCCTCAGAATGAGTGAGATCTTGGGCTCAACCTGCAACACTCTCTCCTCAAATCCCATCCCACCCCCGCCCTGTGCTGGGGATTGAACTCAGGACCTTGCGCTTGCGAGGCAGGCATGGTACCACTGAGCTAAATCCCTGAACCTCCTTAAATCTTAAGATTTGACCTTTACAGCTAATACCTGTCCTGTGTGCAAGTACTGCAATTCCATATCAATACAGGGACAACATTTACAATACACACTTTTGTACATTTAAAGACTACCCAGTATTGCAAAGTAGTTCCTAAAGTGACTGATCGTACTTCTTTATGGGCATGACGCTGGGGGTGGCAGCTGGCAGTGGCAAAGCCTTGCTGAAGGCTGGGTGCCAGGTAGGCACCGCAGGCTGCTGCACTTGTGTTCTCTCGTATAACCCTCACCGTGGTCTCATCGGGTCAGAGCATTACCACGTCCACTTCACCAAGAGAGAAACAGACTAGTGACGCAGGCTAGCAAGAGCAGAAGAGCAACAGAGTTCCTCTAATGCTAATTTCACTGATCTTCCTAATCTCACTCACCTAGCCATTCCACCAACAAAAATTTATAAGCTCATTTTAGAAACGTAAAAACTAAAAAAAAAAAAAAAATTAAACTAAATTAAAACCTTAATCTATATAATCTAGTGATCCCACAGATCCTTTACAGATAGGTCTCTGGATTCTAGTCAATAAATACTTACTGCTCGTGTAGAGGATTTTTGCTAGGGTCATTTCCAGTATAGCACCACGGCTCCCTTCACCGATCATGTGCAACTTTGAGATTAAAACCAAACGAAAAAGAATAGAGTGAATCTTCATATAGTGCCCACACAAACCATGAACATATTTGTACGGGATGAATGTACAATCTTTGTTTTATAACTCGACAACATTTTGGTTATAAAAACTATAGCATCGACTCTGTCTGTCTTTTGGTACTGAAATTAATGAGTTCTGGGGGCAATACCCCGGCAGATCTGAAATCCATAGTACTTAGCATCATGCCTGGCCTGAATGAGACCTTTGCAAAGCAAACAGGCCACTCTCAGCAAACAACGGGCTATTCTCAGTAAACAAGACAGACGGCCATAAAAGATGTTTAGGATAGAATATACAGGAGCTGAGAAGCCCAGTGATGGTCTGCACACCTGCACTGACTGTCCTTGGACCTTCAGTCATAAACATTTATGATCATAGTCCCCTTTTCAAGCCCTGCATAAACCTAATTTTCTTCAACTAGCAGCTGATAACTATCGCTTGATGTTAGCTCATCCACACAGAAGTAACAGATCCAACTTCTGCCAGCTAGCTGCTGAAATCTGCCCCTAATTTCAATCTCTGTTCACTGGAATACGTCTTTTTTTCTCACAAAGCCTGTCCCAAATGGTCTCACATGACCGTTCATAACACTTATGAATATAAAAATGTCTAAACATGGACATATCCAATTTTAAGAAATACTTCACATAAAATCAAATTTAAGATTACCAAACATGAATGTCTTCAATTGCTGTCATGCCTTATATCTAGGTGTCCCCACAAAGCCTCATGTGTTCAAAATGTGGGGCTTTTGTAAGGTGCCTGGATCATGGGTGATACTGGATTAAACCACCAGTGGGTTTTAGCTGGGTGTGATGTTGGGAGGGGAAGCATGGGGGAAGAGGTGGGTCACTGGGTGTGGCCTGGAATGTGTATCCCCTCCTTGTGCCTGATCTTGCCTCACTTCCCGCCTGCTTTGCCATGAACTGTTTCTCCTCTTTGATGCCCCTCCGCCATGCCCCCCTGCCTCGGAGCCAGGTGACTATAAACTGAAACCCCTACAAACTGTAAGCCAAAATAAACCTTTCCTCCTTTAATTTTGGGTATCAGCATCAAAAGAAGAGCCAAAAGAGATGAAAGACTCTGACCATGGCCCCAAAAGCAATCCCTGCGGAGACTTAACTGACCTTGAAATATATATCAGGAAGCAAATCACGATCGACAAAGATGTCACTTTCACTTGGTCTTGAAACATCATCCAGCAACAAAAGGATATAGCCTAGAGTGCTGGGGATTTAGCTCAGTGGAACAAAAGGATATAGCCAAAGATATGAGTAAGAGCCTAGACGGACAGAGAGGGGCTCCAATCACTGACCCCTGCTGACAGCTCCAAGGGCCAGCTGGTTACAATTGCTATTCCAACCCTTAAAAACAGTGTCTGATGTGGCTCCTTCCTCGATCTGCCTTTCCATTCTATCGTTCATGTTTTGGTCATATGTGCTGTAATCTTTTGCTAAAGCTTGTTTATTCTTGCCTGGATGTTGCCAAACTCCAAGTAGTCGTACAGAGAAACACACTGTAAAGGTGCCAGACTTCTTCCAACTAGGCCCATCAGAAGAACCTTCTGGCTGAAGGGGGAAATGCAGGGGAGGGTGTAGACAAGGAAAAGATAGGATGAAGGCCTTGTTGAGTTTTGTTAGAAGTTAAAGGAGAAGAGAAGAAGCTAATGGCTAGAGAAAAAAACAAAAGAAGTTAAAGGAGAGACTTACTAAGGGCAGTGGCCTGCACATATTAGGATTAAGTGATTAAAAAGATAAAGACGGGAGACTACAGCAATCAGAAAGACAAACGCAAAAAACCTAAACCCCTTTACTTAATACATATGCCTAAACTATATGTTCCTAAACCCCCACCCACAGTCCTAGCCTCCACTAAACAACGGGAAAGGTCATGTGATAGGAAGAAATGCAAGGGGAGGACCCAAAACAGCCATGGAGCCAATCAGATTCCAAACGCCTACATGGGACAAAGAATTCAATAAAAGGACCTGCAGCCAAGAATCTAGGAGTATTTCACTTTTGAATGCTCCTTACTCTTCCAGAGTAGCGATCTATCATCTACCATCTCTCTCTTTCCCCGCCTTTTTTTTCCACCTTCAAATAAATCATCTTCTCTTAATTCCAAAAGCAAAAGTCTGGCCAAGGATTTAGCTCAGTGGTTCCGCTGCCTGCCTTGCAAGCAACAAGGACCGGAGTTCGATCCTGGATACCAAAAAACAAAACAAAAAACCAAAAATCTGGGTGTCCGGTGTTTTGTCCTAGCAATGAGAAAGTAAGACACCTATATTGTCTGTATATTTAAATGAATTACCGATTTTTAGAGTTACTAATTAGACCCACATAGTCAGTTCCGCAAATACAGTACGTTAGAAAAATTTAAAATGTTGATAAATTACAAAACTAGTAACCAACCTCATCTACGACAACCAGACCTAGACTACTAATCCTTCCAGTTTCAATCAAGGAGTTCACGAGGCTATGTGCTTTCTCAATAGTGGCAATATATATTGATTTCTTTTCCCTTCTTTTAGTTGGAGGAAATCTTCCTTTGCTTCCAGCGTATTCTTCAACAAAGAAACCGAGTTCTATACCGAAACTTGACAAACCTGAAATCTAAAGATTAAGATAAACAAAAATACAAATAAATAAGGACTCTATTACTAGTCACAGGGACTTTTTTAAAAAGCTACATTAGCATTTAATACCAGCTGATGGGAACCAACTGCATACTAGACATAATATCTAAGAAATACTGTAAAAATAAAGAAATGATATCTGTAAATAAATGTAACTTTTAAACTACAATAGTAAAGGTGAAAATAAATTTCAGCTATCTCCTTTGATGTCACAAAGCAATGCTCATTTATCTTAATCAAAAAGTTGGTAGGCCAGAGGCTTAGCTCAGTAGTACCATGCCTGCCTTGTAAGCGCAAGGTCCTAAGTTCAATCCTTGATACCACAAGCCCCCCCGCAACAAAAGTTGGTTAGTTTCTGCCTGAAAACATTTAAGATGGAGGGTTATCCACCAGTTTAGAAATAATAAAATTTTCTAGAGTAGGTAGTTAGTACTTGAAGCAATCTCAGGCAAGTATGCTGCTTTCGCACTTTCTAAATATATTAATTCTCTATCGTGAAGAGGTATTTCCTTATAGTAGATACAAAGTTATTATTCATGCTAACGTTTAGCTCTTAATGTCATTATATTAGCAAACAACATTTGTTTAAAAACATACCCTTTTGGGCCAGGGATTTAGTTCAATGGTTCAGCTGCTTGCCTTGCAAGCACCAAGTTCTGAGTTCGATCCCCAGTACCAAAAAAATGATAAATAAATAAATAAAGACATACCTTTTCTTGGACAATTGCCACATATGGCAGGATCATTAAAACATCTTTTCGCCGGCAAAGCAATTCTTGTAGCATTAAGATCTCAGCTACGAGGGTTTTCCCACCACTTGTTGGCAAGGAATAAATTAAATTTTTTCGTTCTTGCACACAACTCAGTGTTAAGCAAGTATGTTGCCATTCTGTGGAATTTAAGGGGGGGGTGGGACTCAGTGTTAAGTACTGTGTGTTGTGAAATTTAAAGAAAGACCTTAGTTGCCTCTTCTATATATATTCTCAATCTCAAGAAAGTTTTCCATGAAGGGAAAAATCAAACCCTTCTTTCTGTAGTAATCACCTCATAAGGGTAAATGCACTTCTAGTCAATGTTACATGTCATCTATCCCATGCACACAGTCAGTAAGAGCCTAGCTCAGGCGTGGCCAGTGGGCAGGTAAGGGAGGGTGCTGACCATGGGGGCGAACCCTCCAGCGCTTGGGAGGCTGAAGCACAAGGACTGCCACAAGTTCAAGGCCAGCCTGGGCTACATAGTGAGTTAAAGCCCAGCATGAGCTACATAGTGAGTCACTGTCTCAAAAAGAAAAGAAAAGAAAAACAATTTTTCAACTAGGGGCCAGGGATTTAGCTGAGTGTTTGCACTGCCTGCTTCGCAAGTGCAAGGTTCCAAGTTCAATCCGTGGTACAAAGAGAAAAAATTTTTTTTTCAACTAACTTTCTTAGGGATCTGAACATTGAATAGTTCAAATACCATTTTAAACTGCTAAGATTAAACCATAAAGCACTAGAATTACTGTACTTACCTATACATCTCAAGCTTCATTCATACAACTTAGCAAGGAGGGATTCATGAAAACAGATCAGATTCAAGAGATGATGTGAACATTAATATAGCTGCTTTGTAGAATAACAACAATGTATGAAACCATAAAAGTCTTTAAAATGTGTAATAGTAGTTTATCTTTAGAAAAACAGGCAGCTGGGTGTAAGGATGCACATCTGTAATCCTAGCATTTGGGAGGCTGAGGTAGAAGGATTGCTCTGAGTTCAAGCCTGTACTACATAGTGAGACCCTGTCTCAAAACAAAAACAAAACAAGAAAAACCGGGAAAGACCTGACATTTCACATCAGGCAGAAATGCAAATGGCAAATACATATATAAAACGACATTCAATGCAATTTTGGAGGGTTGAAAAAATAAATTCTTAAAAAAAAAGAGATCCATATGTGTAAAATCCAGAGTTGGGCAGAGTGAGGAGAAAGAGGCATTCTCCTCTACAGTTTGTGAGAACACAAACAGCTATACTCTTTCAGGAAGGTAATCTAGCAGCATCCAAAATAAAAGTACAGGGCTGGGGATTTAGCTCAGCGATTCCACTGCCTGCCTTGCAAGTGCAAAGGTCCTTAGTTCAAGTTCAATCCTCAGTACCAAGAATTTAAAAAAAGAAAACTACATATTGCTTTTGAGTATTTCTCAGACCCTGCACCTACACAAAGGGATAAAAAGGCTCTACAGTGTATTAATCACAGCTGTGCTTGTGGCTAACAAGGTGTGGAGGTGGCAGGGTTAAGTGAATTATTGCACAGTCACGATATAATTCTTTGCAGTTTAAACACGGGAGGGGGGGCCGGGGATTTAGCTCAGTGGTTCCGCCACCTGCCTCACAGGCGCAAGGACTGAGTTTGATCCCCGGTACAAAAAAAAAAAAAAAAAAAAGGGAGAGGGGTAGACCTGGGTGTCACATCACATGCCTGTAATCCCAGCACTTGGGAGGGTCAGGCAGTAAGATTGCTGGGAGTTTGAGGCTAGCCTGAGCTACGCAGTGAGACTGTGTAGAGTAATTATGTACAAATATTTGAAATCTATACATAAAAAGATTGGGTTTGAATATGTTTTCAGAACTAAATTAGGCTGGGCATAGTGGCACATGCCTATAATCCCAGCATTTGAGAGGCTGGGGAAGGATCACTGTGCGCTTGAGGCGAGCCAAGGCTACACAGTGAATTCAAGAGTAGTCCGAACTACATAGCAAGAACCTTCCTCAAAGAAACCCCAAAATTAAATCAATTAAAAAATAAACAAAAATTAAATAAGAATTACTGACAGGCTATATCTCAAAGGTACTAGAAATAGAAATAGTTGTGTCTGAATGAAAGTTCCAGGTGACTTTTTTCCCAGTGAGTACCAAATATTCACAAATGACTACCCCCTTTTCCTTCTTTTGCATTGCTCAGGATTGAACCCAGGACCTCACGTATACCACCCCAGGCAGGTACTCTATCACTGAGCCATATCCCAACCCTGTGTTTTTCTTTAAAGATATTTCAAAAATACTAGAGTAGGGCTTCCTGACCATATATATACACATGACCCTGGGTCTGAGGATCCTTAGCACCAAAAATAAATTTTAAAATTAAAAGAAAAAACCCAAACCAAAACCCCTTAAATTTAATACATAGTACTTAAATTCTTTATATTTACAGATTAAATAATAAATGATATCAACTTAGTTTGCAGTATTTACATAAAACACATCAAGCGCACAGTTCTATGATAAAAAGGCCAAGCAAGGTTAAGGTTCGTGTCGGAATCCTCAGAAGGGTACTGCACTTGGGTTGCCAAGTGTCCCCCAGGGGCTTTAAGGCAGCCGGCTGGGCCACAATGGGCGTTTCTAAGTCTCCGGGTAGCACTGACACTTCAGGTTAGGACTTGCACTCTGAGAACCACTGCTTTAGTGTAGTAAAAGTCAACACACACATTTGTGCCTTAAATTTGCCATCTTATTAAACCAGATTTACAAGGAAAATGAGAATTAAAGCAAGGGCTGGAGGTGCATACCTATAAACCCAGCACTCAGAGGCCGAGACAGGAGGCTCACCACAAATTTGAGGCCAGTTTGAGACTCTGGGGCGCACCCCTGTAATCTCAGAACTCCAGAGGCTGAGGCATGAGGGTCACAGTGAGTTAGTTCAAGGTCAGCCTGGGCTACATAGTGAGTCTAAGGCCAGCCTGAACTAAACAGCAAAACTGTCTCCAAAATAAATGAATGGGTGGATGGATGGGGTGGGGATGTAGCTCAGTGTAGGGTCCTGGGTTCAAACCCCAGTATGGAAAAAAAAAAAGTTATTTACTGAAGTTCTTACACTTAAGAAGCTTTCAGTGTAATTACTGGTAGTCATTACAATATCTAATAGTCATAAAAATATCAACTTTGACCAAGCATATAACTTGCAGAAAGCGTTACCTCATTTTATAGGCGAGGAGCCAAGTTTAACAGGGCCAGCACTCATAAGAAGACCCACAACCTCCAGCAGTTGAAAACCTATTGGAGTACGTCACACAGTGCTAACTACATAGGAGAAGGTAAATATGAGTCTTGTTCTCAGGGCATTCATCCCGGCAGGAGGTGTAGATAAAAAATTAAGTGCTAGGAGAAAAGTAAAGCGCCAACATCTACTTCACAGGCAATATAGCCCAATAGCTCTTAAAGCAGGAACCTAACCTCGAAATTTAGAATTCATTACACTCCTGTGGAGTGGGATTAGACTATTTCCTGAGTCCTATTTCTTCAACTTGACTGTATTCTCCCGAGATAATAATCCACGCTTTTATATGTGATCTATGTAAGGTCTTTAAGATTACGAGTTCCACAAATAATTATGAAGTGTCAGATTGATGGGCTCACCTCCCAGTATGTCAGCAATTGTCCCTTCTTCATAAAAAAAAAAAGACACAATTGAAACATATGGAAAGATCCCAGATTTTTAAAAAAACATTACAAGACACGTTTCTTTGAGATTAAATCTGAACTGGAGCTAGCGGTCTTTAAAGCTGCTTACTTGCCAGGCACGATGGCACACACCTATAATGCCAGCCCTCAGGAGACTGAGGCAGGAGAATCACTGTAGTTTGAGGCCAGGCCAGGCTGAACTACATGGTGAGACCGTCTCAAACCAAAAATAAACAATACATTAATTAAATAAATGTGCGTACTTTTAACCAATGGGATTACTGACTTCTTTCATTCAGGCACCTGAATGTTAAAAGGAATTTCAACAAATAAATTTTGGTGTATTAAACAGAGCCAGCCAACACCAACTAAGAAAACTGTGAAGCAGCTAGAAAATCAGAGAAGAAAATCAGAAGCAAGCCAAGAAAGGAGAATTTCAAGAATGGTGTAGGGTCGGGGATTTAGCTCAGGGGTTCTACCACCTGCTCTGCAAGTGCAAGGTCTGGAGTTCAATCCCCGGTACCAAAAAACAAAACAAAAAAAAAAGAATGGTGTGGTCAGCAGGTAAGCTGTTGAGAAACTAGACGAGTGAGACTGGGTTTAGACACCCTAGTTATCACATCTGCAGCCACGGAACAGAACCCAGCGTGGACTGGAGGAACAACTTCAGGTAAGAAATGAGACACTAAGATGACAGCTTTGAGAAGTGTGACTTTGGGGAAAAAGGTTCAATAGCAGCAGGATAGGTAGAAGCTCGAGGACAGGAATGTTATTTCCATCTTTCAAGTTGAGACCATGGAAGCATTTGCTTCTATTATCTGTGCTAACATTATGATGATAGAAAATTTTGATTTCATTTCAGCCAAAAGCATTACCATATAATGTTTCAATTCCTTTGAACTGAACATAAAGGTCTCTCACTTTGCTGGGTAATGAATAGAAAGGACCAAGGTCATCTGATGATGACTCAATTGTTTCTTTAGCAACATTAATCTCTTCAGATAGGAGAGCTTCTTTGAGCTGTTTATTCCTAGAAAATACTGGTGTTTGGGCTTTGGCATTTCCAGTCATGGCACTTTTTAGATAATCTTTAATACTTTTTCTTCTATTCCTCTCTGAACTAGTCTGGACTTCAGAAGACAATTCATTGTTTGGCTGCGGTTGCTTTATTTGATTATCAGGCAATTCTTCATTCGTGTGAGAGCATGAGCTCCTGTCCTTTTCTTTAGTGGACTGGTGGCCTGAACCATTTGAAGAGTTCTGCAGGTTTTCAAAGTATAGCGCCTGGGAAGAAGGCACATCATACAAAGGCTCATCTCCAGGTTCAGCATGGATGTCTCCAAGCCTAGTCTGGTTCTCTGTCTGCTCTCCAGTTTCATATTCAGTAGAGTCATTTACATGAATAACACTGAGTTTGTTTTTGATGCTTTCTGAGCAAAGATCTTCAGTGGCAAAGTCTGTAGCATTTTTCCCCTGTTCAGGAAGTTGCATATATTTCTGTTCCAGGTCATCAACTTGGGCTAAAATGGAATTTTCAGTAAAACTATCATAGTCACCAAACATGTCCTCTTCACTGTCATAATGCTAAAAAGAAAACAAAAATATTTATAAATAATCACAGCTTCATTAAGGATAAAAGCTTCAAGGGCTGGGGATGTAGCGCAGTGGAATACAACTTGCTTAGCATGCTCAAGGCCTCAGGTTCAACCCCTAGTATGGATTTTTTTTTTTTAAATCAAGAATAAAAGCTTCAGGACTGGGGATTTAGTTCAGTGATTGCGCCACCTGCCTCGCAAGTGCAAGGACCTGAGTTCCATCCTGGTACCAAAGAAAAAAAAAAAAAAAAAAAAAAAAAAAAAAAAATAAAAAAAAAAAAAAAGAATAAAAGCTTCAGTTTAGAGCTGTTGGATGCAAACTAACCTATGAATAATATTATCAGCATTGTTTTACAGATGAAAAAAAAAAAATGGAAGCCCAGAGAAGTGAAGTAACTTGCCCAAACACTGCTCCTATAATGTGACAGTGACTCGTTCTCATCTCTCTTCTGAAGCTGGCACAAAACCCAGGGCCCAGCACAGGTTCTATCCCCCAGCCCCCGGGATTTTTGTTTTTAAACCCCGTTAACACCTTAAACCATATTACAAACAACAGGTATCTATAGAGATGTCAGCTCTCTACAAGCTTCTGGTAACTGCAGCATTCCCCTATCAGGCTTTCAAAACACTAAAGCTAGAAATTCCATTTGACCTGGTGATTCACCTTCTAGGTCTCCTCCCAAAAGAGTTAAAGACATCACATTACAGTGATACATGATTACCCATGTTTACAGCAGCACAGTTTATCACAGGTAAACCTTGCAAACAGCCTCTATGCCCACCAACATATGGCCAAAGAAAATATGGTATTTATACACCATGAAGTACTACTCTGCCACAAAGATAAACATGAGGCATTCAGAGTTAGATGGATGCAACATGAGACAGAAATATCAAGTGAAATCAGTCAGACACACAAACTGAAATATCCCATGCTTTCTTTCTTATATGAGAAACTCAAAAATATCTGTAAACTGGGCGTGGTGACACGAATCTGTGATCCCAGGAATTTAGAAGGCTGAAGCAGGAGGATCACTATGAGTTCAAGCCAGCCTGGGCTATACAGTGAGCTCAAGGTCAGTATGGTGAGACAATGTCTCAAAAAAAGAAAAAAAAAATATATATATATATAGAGAGAGAGACAGAAAACAAAATAGAAGTAAAAAGGAAGCAGGGAGCTCTTTTTCAAATGGATGGGAAGAACAAGAGGAGGGAGGGAAGAGAGAAAAGAGAAAGGAGAGGGCAAAAACAAAAACAAAAACAAACAAAAAAACAAACAAACAAACAAAAAGAATCAAAGAGGGGAAATGATGAAAATAAAGCTTTTGCAAGTGGGAAGGTGACCAAGAATTGGAAGGGGCAGGAAAGGAGGGAAAGAGTCAAACATGTATTAATGGAAATAAGACTATCCTGCAACAAAATCATGTTGCACCACTAGACATTACAGGAAACTGTTCTGAATCTGGAATTGAGATACAGGGTGCACTCCGACTTAGGGTGGGCTACGAAACTGAAGGGGGCTGTAAGTTTAGGGGAGCAGCACCGTGAAGCGCTTAAGAACACAGAAGTTGGAGTTAGAACTCCGATTGCTCAGGGCAGGATTGTTGCGTAAAACACAGACAATATAGCTAGTTTCACACAGTAACCAGTGCGCGACGGGTCCTTTGAACAGATTTCAAAGCAGGAGGCGCATTAGGGGTTGGAGTCAGCGCTGTTACTCAGGTGCTGGGATCCACGCTTCCCATCAGAGACCCGGCAGTGCCTCATCAGCGCCGACGGACAGCGGCCACACGGAAGAGGAACAGAAGCAGGCTGCTAGCTACGCTCGACTGCTGCCACCTGGAAGGAAACTAACTGCCAACGAGCTGCAGCTCCGCGGCCCGCTGCACCTGGTCTCCCGCCCGGCGATCTGCTGCTAGGTCGGAAGGGCTGGACCGTGTCCCCGGCCCGG
>NW_022900949.1:34582263-34613672 GCF_012274545.1 Fukomys damarensis
CGCTCGCCAAGCCCGGCCAGGTCCTCTTGCGGACAGACACCCGCCGGCGGATGCGGGACGCCCCTTCCTCCATGGCGCGGCCTGACGCCTAGCCGCCAAAATAAAGGGCCCGGGAGCTTGACAGACCGGGCGGCGGGAGCAAAGGGAAAAAAATGCTCTTGTGTCTCCATGCGTCTCAAATTTATTCTCTAAACTCCCGAACCGGAAGCAGGGGCACTAGCACAGGTGCACGCCTTTTTCCGTCCCACCAGGTGCCGGGAAGAGCGGTGACCGAAAGGTGCTGAGCACGCGCATTACAATACCCGCTTATAGGGCCCGGGGTTTAGCTCAGTGGCGCCGCCGCCTGCCACACAAAACCCGGTTATTCAAACAAACCCGCGTCTCCGCGTTTGTCCACGGAACCTTTGAGTAGAGTACAAGGGCGTGCGGGGAAGCCTCCCGGAAGGGACTCAACGGAAGTATTTTTGAGAAAGGAAGGGAAAAGGAAGGACGTGAAACCATGGCTGCTGTGGTCGCTGTTTGCAGTGGTCTAGGGAGGAAGAAGTTGCCATACTGGGTAACGGCTGCTGTCTGCCTCACAGATTCCGGAATTTACACCGGTAAAGTGTCCGTGGTGGCCTTGCAGCTATTGCTTTGGCCCTAATGGTTGGTCACTTTTAGCAAAACGATGCCTAATTTAGCGAGACGGTGGCGGTTTCTAGGCGATTAAGTTTCTTCAAGGGTGGGTACCTGTAATGACCAGTGACTAGTATTCTGGAGCTGAAGCGGAAGTGATATGACCAGCTCTTTTCAAAGTTTGAACATGGAAGGAAAGAGGTGGATGGAATGATTTTTTAAAAAGATGCATGGATTTCCTAAACTTGGCAAGACAGGGACATTTCCAGAGTCAACTCAGAAGTAAATTGCATATTTCTTTTTTTTTTAAGATACAAAAAAACGACATTTTATTTATTTTTCTGAACAAGTACATGGCTCGGTTTCACTCAATGTCATCAGCAGCTGAATTCCTAAAACACGTTTTTGTTATGTATAGTCAGGTAGAACAAGTTACACAATGCGACAGCCCTGGCATTGAAGTGTTGCCTTTAAAACTTAGTCTCTTTTCAGCATCATTTTCATCCTCTCAACTTGCCACTCTTTTTTTTTTTTTTTTTCCCTCCTGGTACCAGGGATTGAACTAGGGTCCTGTGCTTGCGAGAGAGGTGGTGGCACAACTGAGCTAAATCCCCGGCCCTCAACTTGCCACTCTTGAAAACTCATTTTTTTTTTCTGTATTGCGCTATTACGTTAAAACTATGCAGTAAAAGTAAGACCCAAGGTATATCAAAAGCCCTTCATTTAGCTCAGTGGTTCTGCTGCCTGCCTGCCTCGCAATCATAAGGACCTGAGTTTGATTCCCGGTACAAAAAAAAAAAAAAAATGCCCTTCGGAGTATTCTCAAGGGTTCAATAAAATGTTTAAAAACAATCCATTATTAAAATGAATTTTTAAATATATAAACTACAATATTAATAACTTCACAAATGTTTCCACAACTTCTTGTCAGTAAAGGACTCAGCTAACAGAAATATACTCTAAGATGACTTTAAGGAATTTTCTTTTGTTTACTGGCAATATAATCCTTGCTGAGCCTTTTCTTCACCTCCCCGTGGCTGATCCCTGCTGTCTCCTGTAACACCATTCTATAATTCTGCACATATGTGCCAAATGGTCTCACATGGGGCTGGATGGGGGTTCCATCTTTCTGAGTTAATGGCAGCAAGACCAGAGGCCCCTTGCATAAAACACAGATAAAACATTCAGTGTTTAATGATCTGGTTTAGCAGCCAATCCTGGTTTTGCACTGATTACTTTCATAAAGAATCTTGTAGTTAATTGCATAGTTATGGCAACAGGTGACCAATGGCAGCTCTGGGTGTACCTTGTTTGATTTGCTGGCATAATACTTCCATGTATCATCATGAGAATATCCAATACCATCAGTCAGCCAGGAGGCAACATGGCGTTTTTCATGGATCAAGGTATTTCGGAGTCAGTCTGCAGAGTGAGAGGCTTTCGGAGAAATCTCAATCTTGGCACAGCGCTCCCTCTATGGGTACTGTCATCTCTCACTAGTGCAAAGCCAGCAGTTGTCAGCATCTTTTTATTCCAGGTGATGTCTGCTTTCTCTGGCAGCTTTTGATCAGAGACAGTGATGTTAAACAGTGTATAGATTTTCTAAATCCATTCGTCCTTATTTTTCTTGAATTCCTTTCCAGAATACTGTTTCGATTTTTTTTTTTTTGTACTGAGGATCGAGCTCAGGTCCTTGTGCTTGCAAGGCAGGTGGCAGAACCACTGAGCTAAATTCCTAGCCCCTGTTTGATTTTTCAGTGACAAGCATGAAGCATCCAGGTATTTGGCACGTAGCTCTCCATATCTTTTTTTTTCTCATTGAGTTTATTGGTACATTTTAGGTATACAGTACAGTTACATTCATCATTGGGATCTTGTACTTTTTTCCCCTTTTTTTGAGACAGTCTCACTGTGCAGTTAAGGCTGGCCATGAACTCACAGCGATTTTCCTGCCTCAGCCTAGCAGTGGGGATTACAGGCGTGCACCACCACACATGGCCACCATTATCATATTTCTAAGGGAAAATATAGGAACTTCCTGGAATCCAGTCTCACATTTTTCAACTTTTGCTGCCCGGGATTTCTTCTCTGAAAACGCATGCTTTTTTGGTCCACTATCAGCAGGTGTCACACCAGGTGTATTGTTGGTTTTACATTTCCTTTTCCTTGGTCATTCTGCCACAAATATGACTTCAGTAGTTGGCGACTTTGGATCTGTAATTTCTAGGTTAGCTTCAGGATCAAGCTAACCTGATGGTGGTTGGTCGACATATTCACCAAGATCCTGCTTCTTACGAACATTATCAGGTGCATTGTGCTGGGGGACAACACACTCATCTACTTCTTTTTTATCTGAATAAATGTGTCTGTGATCATGGGGAACCCCTTTCTTTTAGCACAGGAATTTCCAATTTGTTATTGTTGCCATCATCATCATCAATAATAATTACTCCTGGAGACTTTGGGACACTGGTGGTGGGCTGCTCCTCATCAGTGTCAGAAATCACTTCCAAAATCTGGTCTTCACTGTTTATTTCGTACATCTTAACTTTTTTTTTTCTCTCATGAACATGTTCATCATCAGACTCAGAATCATTCACCACAGGGCTGAACCTGTTTCTTCTGCACTGTCTTTCTGGCCACCATGGATTCATACTTTTCACTGCTGCTTGAACTCACATTCACAATGTAACTGCTGTTGTGGCTCTGGTGTGGCGCACTGCAACTCACTCACAGCGGAGGTTGGAAGAACGCGAGATCCTCAGCAACTGCAGAGGATGCCAGGCTCACAACCTTTTATGTGTAAATTACATATTACTAAGGTCCCTGGTCAGAACAAAATTGTGACACGGACCCTCATCCCTGTAATTCGTGCAGTTTTTTCGTCTCTGTGCTTCTCCATCAAAAACTGCTCATTTTCCCTTTGGTAAAATAGTGACTATCTGTTGCTTCTTCAGGGCCTATTTGCATTAAAATCTGCCTCTCTGGGTGTGGCGACGTGGGCCTGTAGTCCCAAACTAATAGTGAAAAAACACGAGTGCAAGGCCAGACCAGACAGTTGAGAGAGACCATCTCAAAATAAAAATAAAAAGGGTGAGGATGTAGCTCCGTGTGCTTACCAGCCTACCTGAGGTCTTGTTTCAATCATCTTTAACACAAAACCAAACCAAACCAGCTGTCTCTAACTATGGAATGAAAGGAAAGCAAATGTCAGGAGGAGAGCGGATGAGAAGTGTTTTGGGTGGGAAAATATATGCCCCTGGCAATGAGCTATTCTTACTCTGTCCCATATCTAGAGCTTGTTAACCAGTTATTGTGAGTGTAAAGAATATAAGGCTGTTACTTTCTATTATGTCTCTTGATTCATCTTGTCTCCATAAAAACAAAAATCTTTAGTAGCTACTTTAGCTAACATGCTCTGTTTAATTACAGTGCTATGGAGAAGAGGTTGTTCACAGGTAACCAGCAACGAGAATCTGGTAAGACTTTTTTTTTTTTTTTTTTTTTGTAAAAGGCATTTGCAGGGGCTAGAGAAGATTTAGCTCAATAGTTCTGCCGCTTGCCTCACAATTGCAAGGTCCCGAGTTTGATCCCTGGTACCAAAACCAATAAATAAATAATAAAAGGCATTTGCAAATATGACCAAAATCTTGTATTTCAGTTATGTGCTCTTCAACTATAAGAAAGAACAAAATCATTACTCTGTGGAAATTATCACTAACTGATTAGAATAACTTAAATTTTAAGTAAATGAATTCCTAGACTCCTAACAAGAAACATGACTTCTGTAATACCATATTTTTCTTCCTAGATACTTGTGATTTGGGAGTTTCAAAAGGTAGTTTGAGTGCAGAGAATAATTGTAGATAATTGAACAAAGGCATTGTCCTATGTTTGTCTCAGTCATCACTGTTGGTAGGGATGTCTTAATAAATGTGAAGTTAGGGCCGAGGATTTGGCTCAGTGGTTTTGCCACCTGCCTCGCAAGCATAAGGGCCCGAGTTTGATCCCCAGTACCAAAAAAAAAAAATGAGAAGTTAAAATTAGTTTTACACCAGGATATTTAACCTAGAGGTGTATTTTGATGGGTTTAAAGTACTGGACTGGACTTGGGCAGCATAGTTTTTCTCATTACATGCAAAATTAATTTGACACTAATCATACCATACAAAGGACTTAGCTTAGTGTCAAGTAGGAATATAGTTGGTCAATATGTGTTAGCTGAATGTAAATTAGATTAAGAAAATTTGAGGAATTGAAAAAACATGAAAACTTGTCTAGTCCTATATTTTCATCTTGGCCATCTAATTCACATACCAGACTTTAGAGCGAATAAAGGAGGGTGTCTTAATTATCTTCACTGCTGAGAGAAAAATACCCAACACCAGGTTAAAGAGGAAAGGTTTATTTCAATTTACTGTTTGTAGAGGTTGTGGCCCATAGTGGACTGGCTCCAAGGAAAGGCAGCATGGCAGAGGGGCATCTCAGAGGAAAAAAGTCCTTGGCATGGCAAGCAAGAAGCATCAAGCAGCAGCCCTCTTTCCTTTTTAGTCCACCCAGGCTACAAGCCTAATGGTCAGTGCCCCCCATACCCAGGGTAGGCTTTCCCATTAATTAGCCACTAGGTTTTCCTACACTGAGAACTGTGCTAAACCAATCGGTGGACTAATCACACCCAAAACCCAGTATCACATGCCCATGATCTAGCCTCTCCCAAAAGTACCAACTATGGAGACTGGGGGGTTCATCTAGATATATGTGGTAACTTGGGTTGCTTTTTTTTCAAATCATAAATCCCACTAAGACTTTTTTTGTCATTGTTTTGTTTTGTTTGTTTGAGACAAGGTCTCACTATGCAGTTCTATATGTAGCCAAGGCCCACCTCGAACTCATGGGGATCCTCTTTCCTCAGCCTTCTGAGTTCTGGGATTATAGTGTGCCACCACACTGACAATTCTACTGAGACTTTTTTTTATTCCTTTTTTTTTTTTTTTTGTACTGGGGATTGAACTCAGGACTTTGTGCTTGAGAGGCAGACATAGTGCCACTGAGCTAAATCCCTGGACCTTGTCCACTGAGACTTTTAATGAAAACTATGGGTCCTTTCCAGAGAAAAAGACATTATCATTGATATTTTGCATACAATTACAGAGGATGGTGGACTTTAAAAACATTTCAAAATTGGGAACTTCTAGGGCTAGGGGAGGAGCGGCTCAGTGGTAGGGTGCTTGTCTAATGTGCTAGAGGCCCTGGGTTCAATTCCCAGTACCACAGAACAAACAAGAAACAGTCTCTTACTGGAGACACCCATTGTGACTGGAATAGGGAAGCAATGAGACAGAAGTAAGCAGTAGGGGGAGCTGAAAAAGCCAAAAAGGCTGATACCACCTTGTATAGCAGGTGGCTGTAGCTACACAAACCTGTATTCCCTGTACTCTGAGAGGCTGAGGCAGGAAGATCAAAAGTTTGAGCCCACGCTGGGCAACTTAGTGAGACTCTGTCCCATAATAAAAATTTTTTTAAAAGGCTGGGGATGTACATCAGTGTAAAGGCCCTAGGTCCAATCTCCAGTACTAAAAAAATAAAAAAATAAATAAAAAATCCAAGTTTAAAGAGTAGTCTGAGGGTACCAGGTATGATGGTGCATACCTATAATCCCAGCACTTGGGAGGCTGAAACAAGAGGATCGCTGTGAGTTTGAGGCCAGCCAGGGCTACATAGTAAATTCAGATGAGCTTGTCCTACATAGTGAGACCTTGTCTCAAAAAGACAAAAAATAGGCTGGCCCTGGGGCTGCATCCCAGCGCATCTTGGCAGCCAGGTCGGAGCCCAGAGTTCCTGTATGCAGGTGTCATCAGCTGAGCTCCAGGGCACAGCCCAGCTCAGCCTCATGGTGGGCTTCGGGGTCAACTGGTGCGGCGGAGGTCACCTGCCCTCCTTTATGCTGGTAGTGCTCCTCGTGGTGATCGTCATCCTCACCTTTAACTACTGGCGCATCTCTTCCCGCCACATCCAGCTCCAGGAGGAGGTGGCTGAGCTGCAAACCCAGGTCCAGTGCACCAAGGTAGCCTGCCGGTGTCTGGAGAAGCGCATCTCCTGTTCCTGGTGGACACGCACAAGAAACAGATTGACCAGAAGGAGGCCAACTATGACTGCCTCAGCCAGCGGAAGGCCAGAGAGGGCCTGGGAAAGAGATGCAAGGATAACAAGGTTAAACTACAGAACGACACATATTAGATGGCAGGCATACATCATTTAAAGAGCAACTTGCTGAGCTCCTCCAGGAGTTTCTTCGACAAGAAGAGTAGCTTCAGGACTATAGAAAGAACAACTCTTACCTTGAGAAGAGGTTAGAATATGAAACTTTTCAATGTGGACAGCAGATCAAAGAATTAGCACAGCATGAAGAAAATATTAAAAAGTTAGTAGATCAGTTTTTGCAAGAACAAGTTAGAGTCCCCCAAGTTTCAATCAAACAATGGAAAAGAATTAGATATAAACGATCATGTTAGTACCTAAAAATATTCCAAAGGGAGCTAAGAATGCTGCAGATAAGAATGAAGAACCCTCAAGTAATTATATTCCACGTGGAAAAGAGCAAATCAAATGAGACGGTGATGCAGGGTGCCTGGAGTAGAAGAGAATGACCTAGCTAATGGTGATGGTCTTCCCACCTCTAAGGAAGCCCCGTTTTAGTTTTTCAGTGTGAAAATCATCAGACAGTCTCCCATCTTCCAACTGGACAACCTGTCTCCCCAAATACGGGTCCAGATTCACGTGTAAACCACAATGGCAACTTGGGTACTTCAAAACGGTACCCTTCCAATCCTCTTCAGCATTTAAATCCTGGCTCAAACTTGGAGAGTGAACCCAGAATTGAAGTGGATGTACTATAGCAAGCCACCAAGGAGAGTCAGCAGTTTCCACAAACTGAAGAAGATGATGAAGAACGAGGGCTTCACATTTATCCTGCAGACTATGGAAAGCAGCATTTCAATGATGTCCTTTACATCCTAAAGGAAAATTTCACAAAACCTAAAGTACTGTAAAATGAAATCATTTCTACTTTGTCATTTTTTACTTTTGTTTGTTTGTTTTTTTGGTACCTGGAATCGAACTCAATCCCTTGAGCTTTCAAGGCAGGCAGCAGAACCATTGAGCCAAATCTCCGGTCCTATCATTTTTCACTTTTGTTGTATGAGTTATACACTTGTATGAGCTATAAAGATCCCTTTTATGAGTTATAAAGATACATTGAGGTAGATTGAAGGAAAACCTTTAAGGAATGTACCCATGTACATATGTGAACTTTTTCATACTATATTATCAAAGACTTTTTTGGTTATACAGTTGAGCCAAAAAATGGTTAATCTTGGCTAGGCATGGTGGCGCACTCCTGTAATCCCAGCACTCAGGAGGCTGAGGCAGGAGGATCGCTGTGAGTTTGAGACCAGCCTGGGCTACATAGTGAGTTCTAGGTCAGTCTCAACTACAGAGTGAGACCCTGTCTCAAAAAAAAAAAAAAAGAAAATAAAAAACGGTTAATCTTTGCATTTAAAGCAAACTAATGTATATTTCACATTTTATTAAGCTTAATTTTTTCCACAAATAGCAAGAGAAAATAGTTGTACAGATAATATGTTACACATATATAACCACAGTGAGAGCAGTTACTCAGCTGAAAAGGTTTTATACACTAAGGTATTCTTTTTTAGTTTTGTTTTGTCGGGGGGGGGGTTGAAGGGTGGTAGGGGGATCAAACTCAGAACCTTGGGCTCCTAAGGCTGGTGGCAGAACCATGAGCTAAGTCCTCGCGCCTATACTAGTGTGTTCTTGAGCCTGACAGGTGTTCTGTTCTGGCTGCCCTTCATTTCATGTTCTTCCAGGAGTTATACCTAGAATAGTGGCATAAATGAGGAGAAACAGTGCCAAACATTTGCAACCCGTATACAGAATTACCGTCCTACTCCTGTGTTACGTAAGTGCTGATGTGTCTGTACAGAGTAGCTGTCAGGTGACTCATGAAAGTTGAGATAACCTTCAAAGGTATAAAAATATCAGTTATTTGTACTTAGTGTGGAATTGTTGAATGCATTTCATTTTTTCCCCCATAATACCAGTACTGTTTATAGTCAACACTGACAAAAGTTTTATTTTCACGGTTTGCATTGGTGAAGATAATTATGATTAAAATGACAGGTCCTTAAAGGGACTAAATCTACTTTGAAATGTATCAGCAATTAGGATTTCAAAGCCTTCCTGGTAGTTTTAGTGTTTTATTTTACTATGTGTTTTTCAGAAATACTACGCCAGAAAAATAGAAAAAAAAATACCAGGTATCAAACTCAGGACCTTACGCTTTCGAGGCAGGTGATGGCACCATTGAGCTAAATCCCTGGCCTTCTATCCTTATATTTCTTGCATAGTAGGGGCTGGGGATTTAGCACCCACAAGATCCCAAGTTCAATCCCCAGTACCCTCCCCCCCAAAAAAGTATAGCTGTTCATAAAAATAGTCTACCCCTTGCCTCACAAGCACAAGGTCCTAAGTTCAATCCCCAGTACCAAAAAAATAAATAAATGAAATAAAAATAGCTTAAAGTTTGTAATAAAAAGAAATCTTTGTGGGGCTGGGGATTTAGCTTACCAGTTTTGCCCAGCCTGCCTCGCAAGCACAAGGACATGAGTACCAAAAAAACAAAAAAGAATCTTTGTAATTACTGTGTTAGTTAAGATACCATCAACCTCGTATCTGCTAAACTTAGCAAAATCATTTTAAATATTTTGTCTTTTAACACTATTCAATAGAATGTGTAAGCTAGCTAACCCTTTTTTTCTGATAAAAGCACTTTTACATCTTATCCCATGCCCCAAAAACAAAAGGCATTGATCATGAAGGGAAATTAAAGGTTGTTAATTCTGTTTTGCAGAAGGACTACTGTTAATTTCCTATATGAACATATCTCTGAGTGATAGAGCACTTGGCTACTTGGTCCCCAGCACCACAAAACAGGCAATCAAACATGAACTCCCCCTCCATCCCATGCCCAGGTTCCAGTCATAATTGAAACTTGTAGAAGTTCACTTGTTGAGGTGCAAAATTTCTTTGACTTGGGTTTGAAGTTAGTGACCAGAAAAAGATGCAGTGATTGACTATGATTTTTCTACCATATCCATTAATTTATGCCTTCATTATCAATAGGGTAGGCCTACAGTGAATAGATATTAACAGTTCACAGAAGTTTTAAAGGAAGTTAAAGGGGAGTGATATACATCCTTTGGGAATTAGCATGGGGAGATAAATCTAAATTATTTCTTTTTCTTAAAATTTAATTTATTGGTACATTTTAGGTAGACAGTATAGCTGCATTCATTATTGGGATCTTGTACCTTTACATGATAGGTCTTGGTTCTCATTTTTTCCCCTTTTCCCCACCCTCCCTTCACCCTCTCCTCCCTTCCTCCCCTTCTAACACTTTAATTCCATTTTTACATTTTTAAATTTAAAAAAATAATAAAATGGGGATGAATACAATACAGTATTAAGTGATTATACTAACCTAGAAATGCCATATGCTTTTTATTGCACCTTAAGTTTTTCTTGATTTAGTATTAAATGAATGAACTTTTATTTTTTTGGTAAGACAGGGCAAGACAATATAGTTCAGACTGGCCTTGAACATATTGTGTAGCTGAGGCTGGCCTTGAACTCATGGCTATTCTGCCTCAGCCTCCTGAGTGCCAGGATTAACAGTCATGTGCCACCATGCCCAGCTATGTTAACTTTATTTTTAGTTAAGATTTTTTTTTTTTTTTTTTTTTTTGATACCAGGGATCAAACTTGGGTTGTTGCACTTGCAAGGCAGGCATTGGAACCACTGAGCTAAATCCCTGGCCCTATGTTAACTTTAAATGAATTAAAAAATTTGTAGTTATCTACAGTCTAAGATGAGTATGGCATTTGAACAGAAAAGCTTGTATTGACTTTTTTTCCCATGAAATCTTCTTCAGAGATATATACTTTCTTGTTAACCAAACTGACATAAAATAAAGTGCTTATATAAAATATGTACACAGTAAGGAAGGTACTATGTGCTTTGGGGTGAATTTTAATGGAATAACCCTATGATTTAATTTTTTTTAATTGACCTATAATCAGACTTTTTTTCTTTATCCTAGCCTGTTAAAATGGAAAATCCTTATAAGGAACCTCTTAAGAAGTGTATCTTGTGTGGAAAACGTGTGGATTATAAGAATGTGCAGGTGAGAACTGGTTCTGTTCCCCTCTGGTACTTGGTTTTAGGATTTTGCTCCTTTGCTAGTCGTGCTTAGAGAGAATACTGTAGCTGGGCATGATGGCACAGGTCTGTAACCCCAGCACTGAGGAGGCTGAGGCAGTAGGGTCATGAGTTTGAGGCCAGCCTGGGCGACACTGCTTATAGCAAGCTTCAGGTATAGCTAAGATTTTGCATCTTTCTGTTTTTGAATCTGGTTATATAATTCTATATGTAAGGTGTCCTTATTCTGTTAAAAGCTCTTGGCTACCTCAGCTCAGTATTTCTCCCTTTTGTTCACCCGAAGGTCTTCGCAGTGATTCTCAGGTGATAAGCATGAGCATTTTGGAAATAGCTCCTCCAGGGAAACGGACCTTGTATCTTACCATCCCTGTTATTGCTTTAAATATCCTCTCATCTGGCTGTCAGCAAATTACAGTGGCAAATTTAGGTAAAGTGGCTGGTGCTGGTATGAACTCTACTGAGAGGAGTATTCAGTGATAGCTGCCGTTGAGGGAGAAAAACATAGAAGTTATAAAAAATGCAACTTACTAGGAAGACTCTGCAAAGTGCCAAGAACAGTGCCTGGCACCTAGAAAGTGCAAAGCATTTAATTAATGAAACAAATTTTAGTAAATGTCCCAGTACTTGTATGAGTATGTCTTGAAGACTCCCATATACCCTGCTAACTTGTCTCACAATTATGTGATAGCCCATCATGGTAGGTGAGATATTTTAGTGCCTTGTTACAAGCAGCAGTATTTTAGAAAATATCTGTGGAAAAGTCAAAAAAGCAGCTTTAGTACTGATTATGCTGATTAATCTGTTGTAGACTTTTGATACTTTGGGAAGATGTCAACTTAAAAAGACTTGTTAAGGATGTCTTCTTTGTCTGAAACTGATTTAAATGTTTACATGAAGGTTGAGTATAAGGTTTTTTAAAAAAATTTATATATTCAGGACAATAACATGTATTAATAAATTTTTTTTCCTCCAAATCTCAAAAACAGCTTTTGTCCCAGTTTATTTCTCCATATACTGGCTGCATTCATGGGAGACATATAACAGGTATTTTTAAAATAATAGCTATTTAAATGTAGGTAAGAGGGCCAGGGATTTAGTTCAGTGGTTCTGCTGCCTGCCTCGCAAGCACAAGGACCTGAGTTCGATCCCTGGTATGCATAAATAAATAAATAAATATGTAGATAAGAGTCACGTTAATTTCTGTCATTTAAGGAAAATGGCACATGTTCAAATTGTGCTATAAATCACTATTAGACGTTGTGCATCAGGCACTATGAAGACTAGAGCTAAGTATTCAGAGAAACCTTGTTAGACCTAAAGGATTATAATTTTGTATGTTTCCTTCTACTTAGAGTTAAGTACAGGCTGACAACATATGGAAAACTTGGACTTAAGAAGATTGTGTTCTTGATGTTGAGTACACCGTACTTATTCCTGGATGTCTACAACTTGATGTTGCCAAACTGTGGCCTATAGGTAGTCCATATCCAGCCTGGCACTTGTCTTTGTAGATTTATTTGCATAGTGCCACATGGTTTTGAGGTGAAATAGCAGATTTGAGTAGTTCTGCTGGAGCCTGTATTGCCTATAAAAAACAAAATATTTATAACTCCTGTTATTTACAGAAAAGAATTTATCAACCTTTGACTTAGAAAATTGTTATAAATTTTAAATGTTGGCATTTTTTATGAAGAAAGCATTTTTACAACTTTACAGGTCTTTGTGGGAAGAAACAAAAAGAAATTTCAAAAGCAATTAAGAGAGCTCAAATCATGGGTAAGCATACTTTGAATCACTGAATTGAACTCGTTGATATTTGCTTATCTGTTGTGAAAACCTTTAATTATCTCTTTACAGGGTTTATGCCAGTTACATACAAGGATCCTGCATATCTCAAAGACCCTAAAGTTTGTAACATCAAATATCGGGAATAAATTTTATAAAGTTATTAGCAATAAGCTCACTTTATAGTAAGTATTTGTATGCCATTATTGACTCATACTAACGTTTGGGTAGAAAAGTGCTTCAAGACTGAAGCTTTCCCCATACCAGTGAATGCTCACTAAAAAGATTGTGTATTTGAAATGCTAGTACTCATTACATTTTATATGCCTAGAATAAAAGTGGTCCTGTATGATTGTCCTACATCTTGTCCACATAGTTCGCTCCTGTAATGTTCCCCCATAGTGAAATAGGAAATATGGGAGGAGCTGGGTGTGGTGGCGCATGCCTTTAATCCCAGCACTCCAGAGGCTGAGGCAGGAGGATGCTGTGAATTTGAGACCAGCCTGGGCTACATAGTGAGTTCCAGGTCAGTCTCAACTACATAGTGAGACCCTGCCTCAAAAAAAACAAAAAAACAAAACAAAACAAAAAGGAAATATGGGAGGGATGACATGCATAGGAATTCTACATTAGGCCCAGATTCTATGTTAAACATGGGATGATTTTAGAGAAATGGGCAGGAAAATGCAATGTTTATGCTTTAATCCCTTGTGACTGATTGTAGAGTTGGGGCTGTTAAACTAACATATGTATATCTGGTTAAGCAGAGATGCACAGTGGGATGGAAAATTGGGCTGTCACAGGAGGATAAAACATGACAAGTTACTCCCTTTCAGAATGTTTTGAGTTTTTATTATTCCATGTTTGCAATACATAATGATCACATTCATGGTGGGGAGTTGGTACATGTACATACACATTTTTCCTCCCTCTGCTATCAAGGATTGAACTCCAGACCTTATGCTTGCCAGGCAAGTGCGGCCCTGGTGAGCTAAGTCCCTGGCCCCATAGACCTCTTAATTCTTTTTTCATCCCCTTTCCTCCCCTTTTCTAAAAGTTCTGCCAGTTTTCTATTTTGTTTTTCTTATATTGCTCTTTAACTTACTTGTACTTGGGGTTTCTCATACAAGACAAACCATGTAATATTTTTGTGTGTCTGATTTATTTTAACATGGTCTGAAGGTACATGTACTTTCCTACAACTGACTCGTTTTAACTCCGTTATGTATAAATACCGACCACATTGTCTTTATCCATTCATCTGTTGATGGACATAGAGTCCACTTCCAAGATTTAGCTATTGAGAGTTGTGAGGCTATAAACATGGGTGTGTATGTGTTGCTGTAATATGATGTCTTTACTCTTTCGGGCAGATACTAGGAGAAAATAGCTGTGTCAAATAGCTTTCTTCTTTGTGTGTGTGTGTGTATGTTTGGTTTTCTGAGACAGGGTCTCACTATGTAGTTGAGACTGACCTGGAAGTCACTATGTAGCCCAGGCTGGTCTTGAACTCACAGTGATCCTCCTGCCTCAGCCTCCCGAGTGCTGGGATTGCAGGCATGCGCCATCACAACCCGGCTGTGTGTGTGTGTTTTGAGACAAGGTCTCCCTATGTAGTTCAGGCTGGCCTTGAACTCACTATGTAGCCCAGGCTGGCCATGAACTTGCTGAAATTCTCCTGCCCCAGGCTTCCAAGTGCTAGGATTTTAGGTGTGTGCCACCATGCCTGGCTCTTGTTTTAGGTTTTTGCAGAATCTCCATACTGATTTCCATAGTGGTTGTAGATATGCTTCATTCTGTTTACCAGTATCTTGTGGGGGACTTTTGCTTCTATATTCATTAAAGAGAGTGATATATAGTTCTGTTTTTTCATTTGGTCTTTCTTGGGTTTTGGAATCAGAGTATTGCTAGCTTCCAGGAATGGCTTTGAGAGTATTCCTTCCCTTTCAATTTCATTAGAGTTTGAAGAGTATTGGTTTAAATCTTCCCTGAAGGACTTGAGTTCAGCACAGTGAATCTTATGAGGTCCTGAGCTTTTCTTAGTTGATAGGTTTTTTTATTACTACTTGAATTTCATTTCCTGTTATTGGGTTATTTTGGGTTTTTACATTGTCTTGGTTCCATTTTGTTAATTCTTCTTTTTTTGGTACCAGGGATCAAACTCAGGACCTTGTACTTGTGAGGCAGGCAGTGGCACCACTGAGATAATTCCCTGGGTCCTCCATTTTGTTAATTCTTTTTTGGCTTTTTTTTTGGTTATTGTTTTGAGACAGGCTTTCACTATGTAGTTGAGACTGACCTGGAACTCACTATGTAGCCCAGGCTGGTCTCGAACTCATGGTGATCCTCCTGCCTCAGCCTCCATGCCTGGCCTTGTTTTTGTTTTGATACAAGGTTTCGCTGTGCAGTTCAGGCTAGCCTTGTACTCACTGTGTAGTCCAGGCTGTCCTCAAACTTTCAGCGATCCTTCTGTCTCAGCCTCAGAGTGCTGAGATTACAGACATACACCATTATGCCTGTTTTGTTCCTTTCTTCTAGGTTCTTTAATTTGCTGGAGTAACAAGTTTTCAAAATGGTTATTAATCTTCTGGATTTTGAGTGGTGTCCATTATGATTTCACATTTTTTTTTTTTTTTTTTTTTTTTTTTTTTTTTTTTTGGTAC
Organism: Fukomys damarensis; assembly: GCF_012274545.1. Taxonomy (NCBI): domain Eukaryota; kingdom Metazoa; phylum Chordata; class Mammalia; order Rodentia; family Bathyergidae; genus Fukomys; species Fukomys damarensis. The sequence continues at coordinate 34,597,624 of NW_022900949.1, forward strand.
CAGGGACCCAACTTGGGATCTTGCACTTGGGAGGCAGGCAGCAGAACCACTGAATTACATCCCCAGCTTTGTCTAATTTATTCTTTCATTGAACCAGCTCTTAAGTTCATTGATTCTTTGTATTTTTAGTCTCAATTTCATTTATTTCTTCTCTCATTTTTATTATTTTCTTCTTTGTACTAGCCTTAGCTTTGGATTTTTCTTGATTTTTCAGTTGATTTCTAGTTACAATGCACTCTGAGCTGGTGATATGCAAATAATTTTCATTCTTTTACCTTTACAGTAAAATGTTGGTTTGCAAGAATAATTCATTCTGCACATAATCCAAAGCATTTGTATATCAAACAGCATGAGAGAACCAGTTGTGATCATGTGATATTTGGTATGACATACTATACATATTGCAAGACATCCCTCGTTTATAAAGTTAAAATTTCTTAGAAATATTTATTTACCTTGCAGAACACTTGCAGACCAAGTTACAATCCAAGGTTTGACTATATTTCAGTGTGCTTCATGGTCTCCTTTGGGGTCAGTTTTGGAGAAAGTTCTGTGTGCTGCTGAGAAGAACTATTTTGTTGTTGGGTGGGGTACTGTGTAGATATTCATGACGTCTTTATTTGTTCAAGGGTTTGGTTGAACTCCGTTTCTCAATAGATTTGTCTAGTTGATCTGTTTGTGGGGTATTGAGTTTTCCTACTATAATTGTACTGATATTTATCTGGTCTTTCATGTCCAGTAGTGTGTTTTATGAAGTTGGGCATGCTGAATTCTGCTGTTTTTTCCACTGGCATGGTCTTCAGTGGTGTCTACCCTATGGATGTAGTCAGTTCAGCAACTCCTACTCCCACGTCCCTTTGTATACCCCATGTCCCAGCTTTCTCTGCCTAGCTTTAGGAGCTGCCCCTTCAGAGGCCCCACTGCCTGTACACCCAGGTGTGGCCTTGTTCATGTGACTAAATGGAGAAAGTGAACAGACTGCTGAGTTCTGTGCTGGATGTAGGCAGCGAGGCCAGGGTGCAATCCTATCACTGGATGTAATGCCAGTGCTTTCATACCCAGGCTCCCTGAAAGCCACATAGGCAATGTCTGGCTCTCACCTGGAGGGTCTCCCCACCCCGTGTCTTCCTGGCCTAAGTGTAGACTTCTCAGGCATCTGTGTCTAGCCATACCTTCTCCTGTGCTGTCTCTTATGGCCAGCTCCCATCCGGTCACTGGTAGGGTGACACCAGAAACCCGAAAGTACAGAAACCCGAAAGCACAGTAGGCAGATCTGCAGCTGTTCTGTGCTTCAGTCTTGAGCAGTTCACCCCTTCCTACAATGGCTCCTGATGCATGAAACCTTCTCAAATGAAGCACTGAATTCTTCTCTGACTTCTCTAGTCTTCCTGTCAGCTTCCTTCCAATTCTGGAGATCTTTTTTCTATTCACCAAGTTGTTATTTACCACATGTCTTGATACCAGGTCATGGAGTGGCTGTACTTTGCTGCTGATCTTTATTCCACTAATTTGTTCTCCCTGTGGATGAGTTATCCTTAAGCTGGTAGGATTTATATTTATATATAAGGATGATGCATACATACTCTGCGAGCAATCACTTTCTCATGCCAGTGATACCAGTAGGATTCAGACTGAAAACCCAGTTCTCCTGCTGTACATAGCACTAGTTTGTCACCAGCGAAACACAACCACAGCAGTTTGCACAGACCATCCCAGATACTGAGTTCACAAAAACATCCCATCATTAATGCATGAAATCACAGAAAATTAAAAGTTTGCTATTAAACATAATCAAGTAATTTCTCTAGAAACTAACAGAGCGAAGTTCATTCAGGGTGTGTATTCAGCATCCTGACCAGGAAGTAAAACATGGCAAGGGCTTCCCGGGACATGGAAACTGGTGTATAGAGAAGACATCTGCACGTGACAGCAAGAGCACCGTCCCTCTGTGCTTCTCTTCTGAGATAAGGTCTCGCTGTGTTGCTGGGGCTGGCCTCCAGCTCCTGGGCTCGCATGACCTTCTTCCTGCTGCCGAGTAGCTAGGGTGAGGGCGCTCAGCACTGTGCCCATCTGGTAAGTGCTCACAGGTTAGGGTGATGCCCACCCTAGAAATCATTCTAATGGTCGTGACTCTCAGACCTGCTGCTTCTCTCGTGTCAACTATAGGCTTTTTCTCAGACCTGTGCCAGTTGTGTTATTGATGAATTATGAGCAAATAGAAGTTACTGCTGTGCTGTGCCAACTACATAAATGCTTTGGAGAGACTTGATAAAAACAGCTATAGAATATAGTTGAAAAGCTGGCTGTAGATAGGTAAATACAGGAGGGAAAAGTGGTGTGAAACGGCAAACCTAGTTGTATTTTGTGCTTGGGTGGCTTTACAAGTTTCTGAAAATTGTTTGCTTTTTTTGTGGTACCAAGGATGGAACTCAGGACCTTGTGCTTGCGAGGCAGGTGCGGTGCCACTGAGCTAAATCCCTGGCCCTGTAATTTGTTCACTTTAAAGAAATCAAAACTGAATGTTGTCATGGTTAAGTAATGAGAGTGATTTATATAGGAACTCTAGTCAGTGGACTTTACAGAAATGTTCTTGGCCTAAACCAAATACTTGGTAAATAAACGTACTTCTTTTTTTTTTTTTAATCAGGGTTTTACTGTGTAGTTTGGGCTGGCCTTAATTCTTCATGTAGCCCAGATGTGGCAATCCTCTGGCCTCAGCTCCGTAAGTGCTGTGGTTACACATGTGTACCACTGTGCCCAGGCAGCTTAAATAAAAGGCTAGTGAGTTCAACGCTAGCCTGCACTGTATAGCAAGACGCTGTTTCAAAAAGCCAAAATAGTAACATAAAGGCTTGAGACAGGCTTTCCTGTGTGTGTCTGTATACATATACATGTGTGTATGCACATTTACACAGACGTAATTTTTGAATCCAACTTCAGTTCTTAACTGCCTATCCCAAATATATTGGATTGCCAGATTTTTACTATATCCAAAATTTTGGACACTTAATTTTTTTGGGGGGGGTTTGAGACAGTGTCTCACTATGTAGTTGAGACTGACCTGGAACTCACTGTGTAGCCCAGGCTGGTCTCAAATTCACAGCGATCCTCCTGCCTCAGCCTCCCTAGTGTTGGGGTTGCAGGTGTGTGCCACCACACCTAGCTTGAACACTCAAGTTTTGTATAGAGGGAGAGATTATGTTAAGAATGTCCCAAATTTTGCACGGTATCCAGTTGTTTTTTTGAGACAAGGTCTCACTATGTATTTGAGACTGACCTGGAACTCACTATGTAGCCCCGGTTGGGTCTCAAACTCACAGCGATTCTCCTGCCTAAGTCTCCCTAGTGCTGGGATTACAGGCATGCGCCACCATGCCTGGCCTGATGTCCAGTATTTTAACTAGCAAGTCTAGCCATAATATACTTTAAGACCAGGTCTTAGAGTCACTGCATTGCCCAGGGTGGCATTAAACACCTGAGTTCAAGTGGTCCTTGCTGCCTTAGCCTTCTCAGTGGCTGAGACAGTAACTTTGTGTCACCAAGCCCAGTTTAATAACCTTTTCATCATCACTAATAAGGAGTAGGAATTGTAATGACTTAGGCAAAATAAATTTTCATAAAAACTTTATATTCCTTCCATGTTGTGAATTGCTAAGTACATTGAACATTTTTTAAAAATGTCTTTCCCTTGATAATTTAGAAAGAAAAGTGGAATGTTTTGATTTTCAAATAGAAGCGTCTTGGGCTGGGAGTGCAGCTCAGTGGTAGTGCATTCTCCTAAAGTGAAGGAAGCCTGGGTTTAATACCTAGCACTGCAAAAATAAAAATTTTTAAAAGCATCAGTATTTTAAAAGTATTTTATAAAGTAAGTGCTGTAGAACTAATTTATGTACTATTGTAAACAGCGAAACAATAAAAACAAAATACTCCCTCCAGACATTACTGTGAACAGCTGAATACAGTCAAAACGAGTGAACTTCTCTGCATCAAGGCCAGCAGCTACACACAGTAAAAACAATAAAAACATTCGGCAAAATGAAAACTTTTCATTTTGAGTTGAAAGGATTAAAATGTGGGAGATGCTGGATATTCACCAGAGGCCAGCAGTCTTTCCAGCTCCTCGTCTATTTCTGGGCTGCTTGTTGCAGAGGACTTTTCTTGGTAACTGCTCTCGGTACCTGTCTCAGGTAGTTTGTTTTCTGGCTCTGACAGCCGCATCATCTTCCCCTGCCATCCGTCATCCGGGCCTACGGCTTTGCGCTTAGTCACCTCTGGTGTCCTAGCTGGACTGGCCTCTGGGGAGTGGGCATACTCTACCATCAGGGTCAGCTTGTCTGCCATCTCAAGACCGTGCGTGGCATTACATCTGCTTTTAGAAATCTGTCTGGTTTTCAAAGAGATAACACAAGACTGGAGGAATTCACAATCTGGAAAAAAGGTCCGTAAAGCTTGACAAAGAAAAATGTTCTCCTGTGGGTCTTTTTGGACATTCTCTCCTAAAGAAAGTAAAGTCATACTTCAGTATCTTTGTTCCAGAAGCTTTTTTTTGAGACAGGGTCTCACTATGTAGTTGAGGCTGACCTGGAGCTCACTGTGTAGTCCAGGTTGGTCTCGAACTCACGGTGATCCTCCTGCCTCAGCCTCCCAAGTGCTGGGATTATAGGCCTGTGCCACCACGCCTGGCCTTCCTTTTATAGTTAGTCAATAAGTTAAAAGGATTTCAACAATTAAATTATCCAAAGTGAAGTGTTCAAATGGGAAGAGGAACAAGGGAGGAGGGAGGGAGAAAGGAAGGGACAAGAAAAAAAAATGAAAATAGAAGGAAAAATTTGACCCAGCCATCCCCCTGCTGGGTATCTTTCCAAAATAATTAAAAGAATCATACATAGTGATATATGCACACCTATGTTTATAGCGGCACAGTTTGTAATAGCTAAAACTGGGAAAAAGCCCATTTGCCCATCAGTTAGAAACTGGATAAACATGTGGTTTTTCTATAAAATGGAGTACTACTCAGCCATAAAGAGTGAGAAATTAGAGTCATTCATAGGAAAATGGATACATGTTGAGGATATACTCCTAAGTGAAATAAATAAGTCACACATGTGTAAATATTGAATAGTTTCTCTGGTATGAAAAATTATAATAGTACATCAGAGCCTAATGATATAATTGACAATGTGAAATAGGAAGAAAAGGGCTAAAGGTGTAGGGGAAGTGGGAAGGGTAGGGGAAAGTTAATGAGGGAAAAGGAAAAAAAAACATGAGAAAATGAAAAAAGGGAAATAAAGTATTTGTAAATAGGGAGGGGAGGAGGGGGTGAAGTGAGGGCAGGGACAAGGGGAAAAAATGAGAACCAAGACCTGTCATGTAAAGGTACAAGATCCTAATGATGAATGTAAATGTACTGTATACCTAGAATGTACCAATAAACTCAATGAGAAAAAAAAAAAAGAGGGTTTCTGCAGCTGGGGAAAAAAAAATATGAGAAAATGAAAATAAAGTGTTTGTAAATGGGGAGGGGAGGGGGTGAAGGGAGGGCAGGGACAAGGGGAAAAAATGAGAACCAAGAACTGTCATGTAAAGGTACAAGATCCCAAAGATGAATGTTACTGTACTGTATACCTAGAATGTACCAATAAACTCAATGAGAAAAAAAAAAAAAGGAAAAAATGGAAACAAAGCTTTTGTACAAGTCTGGGAGGGGTAGCATACCTGTAATCCCAGCACTCGGGAGGCTGAGGCAGGAGGATCGATTTGAGTTCAAGACCAGCCTGGGCTACACAGTGAGTTTCAGGTCAGTCTCAACTACATAGTGAGACCCTCTCTCAAAAAAAAAAAAAAAAAAAAAAAACAAAACAGAAATCCAAAGTAAGAATGACATGTATAGAGCTGGGGATTTAGCTCAGTGGTTCTGCCACCTGTCTTGCAAGCACAAGGACCTGAGTTTGATCCCCGGTACCAAAAAAAAGGAAAAAGGAAAAGGACATGTATAAATCCCTAATTCCTATTCATGTGCGACAACTTCCTTCCTTTCCTTTCCCTCTCTGTTTTGGGGATTGAACCCAGGGCCTTCATACTGAGCTATACACCTAGCCCTTTTTTATTTTTGTTTTTGAGAAAGGATCTCAATAAGTCACTAAATTGCCTGGCTGGGCTTGAACTCAGGATCCTCCTGCCTCAGCGAAACCAGAATCCTAAAGTGACGTGTGTACACCATGCCCAGCTTATATGCTACAATGTTCTAAAAAAAAAAAATGTAAGTTACATGTGTTAATAAAAAAATATATAGCACACACGCCTGTAATCCCAGCACTCCGGAGGCTGAGGCAGGAGGATTGCTGTGAGTTTGAGACCAACTTGGGCTACATAGTGAGTTCCAGGTCAGTCTCAACTACATAGACCCTGTCTCAAAAAAAAAAAACAAAAAAAAAAAAACCCCAAAATATATAGCATATCAACTATAGTACCATGCTCTTTGTTCAGTTAGCCCTAAGAATAAAAACAAGAATTTTTTTTCTTTTTTGGAAACAGTCTTGCTCTGTATTCAGAGTGCTCTGGAACTCACTAATTAGCCCAGGCTGGCCTTGAACTTGAGGCAGTCCTCTAGCCTGTACCTGCTGAGTGCTGGGAGTACAGGTGTGCACCACCACGCCTCGCTCTTCGTAATTAAATCAGCAAAGAAAGTATGGAAATACAGTTAACTTTTCCTTACGTGCTGCCTGAATCCGTCCTTGCTGTCTGGTTTTAATTTCTCGTTTTAACCTGTTCACGTCCTTTATTAGCTTCTCTACTGCTCGTTCACTTCCTTCCACTTTGTCACATACATCCTACAAAATAAGATGGTTTAATGGCACAGATAAAACCTCAGCTCGAGATTCCCAGATGATACAAACTTGTGACAAGTATTATGAAATTCTACTTGCCTTTCATTTTAGTGTACTCTTTTAAATGCTTTTCAGCTATTTTAACTTATTTATACGTGGCTTACCATTCCAGTTAACTCCATGATAAGAAATAAAACTTTAAAGCCGGGTGGTGGTGCACACCTGTAATCCCAGCACTCAGGAGGCTGAGGCAGGAGGATCACTGTGACTTCGAGACCAACCTGGGCTACAGGTTCCAGGTCAGTCTCAACTACATAGGGAGACCCTGTCTCAAATAACCAAAACAAATAAAAAAATAAAAACTTTACTTTTTTGTTTTTGTTTTTGTTTTTTTTGGTACTGGGGATCGAACTGAGGACCTTGGGCTTGCCAGGCAGGTGCAGCATCACTGAGTTAAGTCCCTGGCCATACTTAACTCATTTTAAACAAAAAAGACCAAGATGCAAAGTTATGGCACATATTTAACATTAAGAAACTTAGCAATAAGAGGCTGGAGGCTTAGCTGAGTGGCGCTTGCACCTGCCTCACAAGCACAAGGTCCTCAGTTTGATCCCTGGCACCAAAAAAAAAGCTTCAGGAAAAGCCATTCTTAAAAAAAAAAAGAAAAGAAACTTGGCAATAGAGACTAAAGACATGGGACCAACATAAATGTGCATCAGTAGATGGATAAAGGAATGTGGTATATGAACTCCATGAGATACTCAGCCTTAAAAACAGAATGGCCAAGTAAAAGCAGATTGTGAGGCTTGCACAACTCAGTAAACTTACTATTGCTGAAATACAGTGGGGGAAGCCCAGGCGTGGTGGTGCACACCTATAATCCCAGCCCTTGGGAAGCTGAGGGAGGGGAATGCAGTGAATTCAAGGCCAGCCCAAACAAAATCCTCTCCTTTGGGAGGAGTGGATGAGACCAGAAGGCATTATGTTAAGTGAAATCAGGTGGGCCACCTACTGTCACCTACTGCGGGGCTCCCTCAGATGTGGGACCTTGTATGCAGCTGGTGTCACAGAAACAACTGTGTGTGAGTGGCTGGGGCAGTGGGGGGGCACTGTCAAGTCATCACAGGCAGAAGAGGTAGCTCAAGAGGTGTACAGTATGGTGCCTACAGTTGGATTTGTGGGGGAGGCAGTACTGGGATTGAAACCAGGGTCTTCACAGTAATCTACATCTGTAGCCCGTTGTAAAATTTTTGAGACAGGGTCTTTTAAATCTCTTAAGTGGCCTAGCTGGGCTTTAAACCTGGGGCCCTCCTGCTTCAGCCTCCCAAAATGCTGGGATAGCAGGTGTGCATGGTTGGACACAGCTGATACACTCTATCTTGAAAATGCAAAGAAAGTGAATGTCAGGTGTTCTTACCACAAATGTTAAGTATGTGAAGTAATATATTTGTTTTTTGTTTGTTATTTGATACCGGGGATCAAATTCAGGACCCCGCGCTTGCAAGGCAGGTGATGGCACCACCGAGCTAAGTCCCCGGCCCAATAATGTATTTGTTAATCAACTAGACTTAACCAGTCCCCCTTACTTTAAAACACTGTACTTTACAAAATGAATTACAATTTTATCTATTAAAGTTTCAAAATATACACTGAACTAAAAATAACTATATATGGGGTCGGGGATTTAGCTCAGTAGCACTGCGCCTGCCTCACAAGTACAAGGTCCTGAGTTCAATCCCCAGTACCAAATATAAAAAATAAAAAAATAAACTCATGACAGATTTATACTGGCCAGCGAAGCCCAAGTTCACACCACATGGCAGGTCTAAGTTCAAAGAGCTGTGTGGACTCCCACCAGCTTTCTTGCCTTTTCCTTTTGCCACAAGAACATGTCCCAGAGCAAGGCATGGTGGTGCAGGCCTATAATCCCAGCACTCAGGAGGCAGAGGCAGGACGGTCACTTCAAGTCCAAGGCCAGCCTGAACTACATAGCAAGACCCTGTCTCAAAAAACTTTTTAAAAAAGAACATGTCCCTGATAAGGACTGCTCTTCAGCCTGAATTCTGAAGGTGACATCAGAAAAGGGAATGGCTACAGCAAGATCTGTGGGCAGATTAAACTTTTGTTGTGTGCCACCGAGAGCAGATAAAGGGGTACAATATAAATCTGATGAACAGCAGGTTATCCCTAAAACAACTTTACCATGATCAATTTGATAGACTCTACAAGCGGTCTTCAGATACTTGGTGTAAACTTACCTTTAATTCTTCTTGTAGAGAAGCGTACATTTCATTTATCTTATGTACCTCCTTTAAGGATCCATCTTCTTTAAAAAATTCAGAGCTGTAAAATACAGTTTCCTCAGCTAAATGTCCAGAACTTAGATGGGTGCTAGAAGAATGTAATGGAGCCAGGCATGGTGGTGCATGCTTATAATTTCAGCACTCAGGAGGCTGAGGCAGGAGGACTGCCATGAGTTCAAGGCCAGCCTGAACTGTATAGTGAGTTCTATCTCAAAAATCCAAAAAAACAAAAAATCCAAAAAAAACAATGTAATGGAGGTAGAAAAAAACAGCAGTTTGCTTTAGTAATATATTAATCTAATCATTTTCCTTTCATTTTTTTCTTCTGTTTGTGTAATAACAGAATTAATTTCAAAAAATAGTAAATGTAATGGAAAAAGCAGCCAAGGAGTCTTACCTGTGTGTTTTTACTGCTCTGCTAAAGGCTGTGGAAATACAGGAGCTTGATGTAGTTTTATAACCCAGTGGCTCAGATATGCCCAGGTTGGTCACTACTAAAGGGATCCTATGAAAAAGTCTGATAAAGTCAAATGTGTAAGCATAACTTTTTAAATAAAGAGAATTATCAGAATAGATCCCCCAAGATTTAAAAAAAACAATATCCCTTATTACTTACAAGGTAAAATTTACTGAGATGAAGCAACTTGCTTTTATAAAAATCGTGAAATGTACATGTTAGAAAGTTGTGTGAAAAAAAAATACTTTCATTAACTGATCGAGTATATGTAAAATTAAGACAGTACAGCTACTTGGGAGGTGGAGGCAGGACAACTGCATATTTGAGGTTAGCATGGGCACACAGACTCCCGTTTGACAGCCGAGTAGCCTAGCATGCAGGCAGCCCTGGGTTTGATCCCCAACTTCACTCCCCACAAAAATAAAAAACAGCAAAACAGCTGAGTATCCCTAGTCCAAAAATTTGAAACCCAAAATCTGAAGCACCATCATGAGTACTAATCTTCATTGGACCAGTTGAATTCTTGCACACGTGTAATCCCAGGGCTGGGGATTTAGCTCAGTGGTACTGCCACTTGCCTCACAAGCGCAAGGTCCTGAGCTTGATCCCTGGTACCAAAAAAAACTTGGGGGGCTGAGGCAGGATGACCACAAGTATGTGGCCAGCCTGGGCAATTTAGCAACTCTGTGAGACCCTATCTCAAAAAATAAAGTGCTGGGCCAGGGATTTAGCTCAGTGGCACCGAATCTGCCTTGGGTTCAATCTTCAGTACTGAAAACAGGCAGTAAATACACGCGTATCACAAGACCTGGATACAAGTCCACTCCATACTGGGCCTCAAGTTTCCTTGTTTGGCTTCATGATTCACTTATAATTAACTGATGGGAAGACCTACCTCAGACAGTGACTGGGACAATCTAATGCAACACTGTATAAAAACCCCTGATAAGCTGCAAAAAGTACTGTGAAATTACTGGATATGCTAGTGGCTGGGAACACTTACCCTTTCTCAGGCCTGTATAAGGCATGTTCCAGCCGATGAGTGGAACAGCTTTCCGTCACTATGCTTGGTGTTAACAAGAGAAACACAAGTTCCTGGCTTGAAAGGTGCTTCTGTAAATTTCTGTGAAGCAGCCTCTCTCTAAACGTCAAGATCTGATCTGTGTGACGACGGAACTTGTACCAACCTACCACATTCTGAAAGAAGACAGAAAACAGAGTATCTCAGTGCTCACAGTTTTATAGCTCATAATTAGCTTAATTAGCTGGCTTTCTTAATAGCGAGATTTGGGACATCTATAAGCAATGACTACACTTAGTAATAAGCTTTATGAAGTATGCAAACTGACTTACAGTAAGGCTGCCTTCCATTCAGTTGGAAGGCTACGTTTTTTTCCATTAAGTTTATTGGTACATTTAAGGTAAACAATAGTTACATTCATCACTGAGATCTTGTATCTTGACATGATGTATCTTGGTTCTTGTTTTTCCCCATTCCCCTGCCCTCCCTTCACCCACTTCACCCTCCCCTATTTACCAAGGCTTTTGTTTTAATTTTTCCTTTTTTCGTATTTTTCCCTTATTTCCTTTCCCCTCCCCTTCCTACTTCCCCTTCTTTAGCCCTTTTCTTCCTATTTCACATTGTCAATTATACCATTTGAACCTTATTTACACTTTTAGTTTTTCACACCAGAGAAACTATTTGGTATTTACTTAGGTGTGTCCTATTTATTTCACTTAAGAGTATAACCTTGGGCCGGGGATTTAGCTCAGTGGTTCCAGCGCCCACCTCACGGGCCTGAGTTCGATCCCCGGTACCAAAAAAAAAAGTATAGCCTCAATATATATCCATTTAGCCAGAAGGCTACAGTTTTGACCCATACAGATTACAGCGAGAAAAATAACTTCCTCTAGTTTCCTACGGCATTTGATCCTTGCCATCTTCATGTTTAGTGAAAATTTACATGAAAAAAATGCCAGGGCACAGCCAGGGGTTTAGCTAAATGGCACTGCACCTGTCTTACAAGTGCAAGATCCTGAGTTTGATCCCTGGTACCCAATAAATAAATAAATAAATAAATAAATAAATAAATAAATAAATAAATAAATAAACACACACACACACACACACACACACACACACACACACACACACACACACATACATACACCAGTACAATTATTCCCTGGAAACAAGTTAATTTCCTGTATGTATTTTTGGTTTATTAATGAGTTAAGCTGATCCCTGTAGCTTTTACCTGAAATTTAATGGGAATGATCATCACCCACCCAGAAAGTTGGCTTCAGTGTTGAATAAAATCAATGTGTTAGTATTACTAAGTCCTTTTTAAGTGGGAAAATCTCACTTAATAAAAACAATTACAAAGAAAAAATAACGACTTATTCAGAAGAGTCTGAATTCATAGGTTTCAGCAATTAAATTTTTTATTGCACATGAGCTATGGAAATTTAAGCTGAAGAAATTAAAAATTGCTTCTGTTCTTTTAAAACTTAAGGCATCTTTACAGGTACTTTTTTAAGTAGCCAAATATGATTGGAAAAACTCCAACCATTTTCAATAAAAGTTTGAAAAACTTAAAAATTATTTTACTAAATTTTTTTTCAGATCAGATAGTAGTACTCTGAAGAAACTTCTCGTTTTAGATTAAAAAAATCCATCTTGATTACTTTTAACTGAGCATCAGCTATGCTGTGGAGAACTGTAATTCAGTATTATATAGGAAACTTTGCCTGAAAAGACTTTTTTTTTTGGTACCGGGGATTGAACTCAGGTCCTTGCACTTGCGAGGCAGTTGCCAGAACCACTGAGCTAAATCCCCGGCCCTCCCTGAAAAGAACTGTATAAAAACCCGAACTGCAAGGCCAGGCTGGGGTGTGCACCCCTTCAGGGATGCTGCCTGGGGTCACCTGGGTGACACTGGAGATCTTGGAGTCGCCGTCTCAAGAAAAATGGACTGAGTCCTAGATAAATCCTGCTGGCAAAGGGTGTGAGAATTCAGAAAAGAACAAGGTCGGTGTCATCAGAGGAGTCAAGGAAGATCACTATTTCTGATGACCGGTTTGGTTTTCAGAGCACTCACTGAATTGCTGAGAACAAGCCTTCTCTTTCCTGCTTTATGGTAGGTACAGTGTGAAGACAAATGCTGCTTATAAGTTCTGTTTCAGTACTGTGTTAGGAGTTGAAAATAAAGGATATAAAACTAACAAAAAGACAGGTGATACCTTTTCAACGTTTGGAAGTATTTTCTTCAGTGCGTAATTATTGACTTCACCTGAAGAGTTATAAAAGCTGTAAAAGTCAAAGACATTTCAAATAAGCTAGAAATCTGAATAGTTTTATTTTCCATTTTTGTTACTCCTGATCCACTATCTAACCCAAGTCCATACCTACCTGCCTGTCAGATAAAAGTCCTAAAGAGTAGGAAAGTTCACAAATTAACAGACTTAAAATGGTAGAAAGAAGAGGTCTCTAGGGAAAAGGACAATTGGAGATCCCTCAAGAGCCAAGGTTGTGCATTGTATATTTTTAGACTAAAACAAAACATTAAACTATCTACTAAATACAAGTACTAAAAAATAATCTCATAAGCCAATTCACAATTCACAATGGTTTACTACCATTCTGTACAATATTGAAACATGAATGAGTGTGAAATAACCAAAGCCCACTAACAAAAGGACAATTATTCACTGTTAATCCCCAAAGTCACTGGGGGTCATGGGCAGGCAGGAGAAGGGAATGATTTGGTTTAGTTCAGTGGTCTTTTTTCCATAGTCAAAATGTCTTACATACAGAGATTCAGAAGAAAAGATTCTACAGCAACGCATGCACTTTTAGCTTTCCCTCCTACGGCAGAGATTCCAAAAATATTTTTTACTTTTATAATTGAGATAAAAAATACTTATTTGTTATGGTGAAATGTTAAGTCAAAACCCTTTATAAATAATGTTGATCATAACAGGTTTTATTGGTGTTTCAAGTGTATACTGAAAACATTTAGTTAATAAAACTGAGTAGAATCCTATTATGCAGTGTTTTTACTTTTTAAAATTTACAAGAATTTATATTCAAACTTTTTTTGGGGGGGTACCAAGGATCGAACTTGGAACCTTGTGCTTGCAAGGCAGACACTGGAACCATTAAGCTAAATCCTGGCCACATTAAAACTTTTTTTTTGTACCAGGGATCGAACTCGGGTCCTTGTGCTTGCAAGGCATACACTGGAACCACTGAGCTAAATCCCTGGCCCCAAACATTTTTAATGGGAAACAGTCAAAACAAAGTGATTCACTGTAAAGACTCCAAATTGATCAAACAGATCCATTACATCTGCTCATGGTCTCAACTTGAAGACTACACACGCAGAGCTTACTGCTGTGTCTCCCTAGTACACAACGGGGCACCAATGTACACCAGGGTGCAGGAACCTCAGGGGACTGCACACCTTCAGAGCACTGATTTTATGTGAAGCTTCAGAGACACGGAGGGGGTGGGACTGTCATACAGAAATAGATACACTGTGCTGAGTTCATGTAAGTTCATACACTTTTGGGTTTTGTGAGACACGGTCTTACTCTGTAGTTGAGGCTGGTCTTGAACTCACTATGGAGCACAGGGTGGCCTTGAACTCACAGGCATCCTGCTGCCTCAGCCTCCCAAGTGCTGGGATTATAGGCATGCACCACTACTCCCAGCAAGTCACCTTTTTTTTTTTGTTTTTTGTTTTTGGTACCAGGGATCAAACTCAGGCCCAGTGCTTGTGAGGCAGGAGCTGGAGCCACTGAACTAAATCTCTGGTCCCCAGCAAGTCACTTTTTAAGTGACTTAGTTCTAAGCTTTAGTGGGCTGTCTCCCAGGTATCACCCTGGATTCCTGCAGTATACAAATTGGGCTATTCCAGTGGGAAGGTATCCGGTGGTATAATTGCTGCAGGGTTGGCAAACTTTTCCTGTAACAGCCAGATTACATATTTTGAGCTTTGCAAGCCATGTGTGGTTTCTATTGCGCACACTTCCTCTGATTTCTATTACCTACCCTGAAAAAATACATTTTTAGGTTCAGGGCCAGGTGAAAAGAGTTCACTGTTTAAAACAGGGTTTGCTAACTATATTAAAGCATAAAACTGTGAAAGTTTATGCTAAAAACAAAGGCTTGTTGGGCCAGGGATGTAGCTCCATGGTATCATGCCTGTCTGACAAGCACAAGGGCCTGAGTTCGATCCCCAGTACCAAGAAAAACAAAACAAAGGCCTGGTGAGACTTTAGGAACACTAAGCCCTTCTGCCGTTCCCCTAGTGCCCATCTTCTGTCTTAACCATGTATCTGCCTGGATCTTTCAGGTGTGTGCATCGGCAGTGTGACTGGAGTGATGTTTTGTGTGGTTTATATAAGTCACAAGGCTTTCTATGTGTATGTTGTGCCTCAGTTTAAAAAAGTGCAGCCCATCAGAGCTGACAGTTCTGCCACTGTGGAGGACCAAGAGCAAAAGCCTGCACCCTAGAAAAACAACAGGAAACAGGTCAAAGAATACAGCTGGTTAACAGAGGATAATACTAAAAAATGTAAGTGAGGCAACAGCTGCTGAAATAAGGAATCAAAGGGTAGGAAGAGGGGCTGCTGATGACATCTGAGAATGTCACTGAGCTCCCATGATGCACTGGGTGACAGCGAAGAGGAGCAGTCTTCGATGTCAGTGGCACCAACTAAAGTCCTGTCACTGCAGGCGCCACTGATGCAGTGACTGTCTGGGACTTAAAAACTTCTTTCCATGTGCAACTGGTTACTAAGATGCTCTGGCAGTTTCAAAAATCCTTTCACTTACAGAGATCATATTGGCTAACTGACTTGCTTTCACTCGTACTACTACTCACCTAAAAAGCCGGTAGCATGGAATATATTTCTGAATGTCTGGAAAAGGAGAATTTTTAGTTATGATATTGTGTAATCATCTGAATAACCTCCTGAGCATATTTTCATACCACGAAGTACTTCACCATGGATTATCTCATTTACTCTGCACAACAATCCCACAAGACAAATGTCTTCCCCATACCAGCAGGAGGAACCCTTCTTCAGTCTCATTCAACTGGGCGTGGTGGCGCACACCTGTAATCCCAGCACTTGGGAGGCTGAGGCAGGAGGATCTCCATGAGTTCAAGGCCAGCCTAAACTATATAGTAAGACCCTGTCTCAAAAAACAAAACATACTGACACTTAGACAAAACTGTGTTATATGATCAGAAAAATACATTTTCAACCTCCCTTTTTTTCCACAAGAACAGCTGCCACCAGCTATTTTCTCTGCCATCTCCTTGCTGCAGTCTTATTTATTTCCTATATCTTGTATACTGTTTCATACAACTGGTATCCATAATTTTAACTAAAAGCCAGTCTAATATATTCTTTTAAATTTTGCTTTTTTTTTTTTTTTTTTTTTTTTTT
>NW_022900949.1:34613694-34615620 GCF_012274545.1 Fukomys damarensis
TTTTAAATTTCTTTTTTTTTTTTTTTTTTTTTTTGGTACCAGAGATTGAACTCAGGTCCTTGCGCTTGCAAGGCAGGCGGCAGAACCACTGAGCTAAATCTCTGGTCCTAAATTTTGCTTTTTGAAATTAGCAGTTGTTTTTTGTTTTTGTTTTTTCTGGTACCAGGAACAGAACTCAGGACCTCATGCTTGCCAGGTGTGGCAGAGCTACAACCCCGACCCACTTTTTGTTTTTTGAGAGTCTCCTCATGCAGTTCAGGCTGGCCTTAAACTCCTGGAGATCCTCCTGCCTCAGCTGGGATTACAGGCCTGCGCTACCACCACATCTAGCCAAAATTAGCATATTCCTAACAATTTTCAAACAGCAATTCTGATGATTCTCAACGTTTATCAGATACACACAGAAATGATGACTGACCAATTGTATAAACAACTTCCACATCATCCATCTGGGAGTCGGTAATGCTGTTTTTCGCTTCACCTTTCACTTCCCCGAGGAGAAAACCTTCCTGCGGACACAGATGAGAGGCCAGTTATGGAACACGCTGATCGGATGGACGCTGCCCAGCTCCTACCCACCGAGCACCTCGTCAGGCTGCTCTACTGTGGGCAGGCACCGAGACGGCCAGGAATGTAACCGGTGGGATTGCACACGGCACTGTGGCTCAGGAAGGGGACGGAGGTCGTGGGCCGAGGTAGAGGAGGCCGTGGAGGGGACAAGACGGGAGCTGGCTGGCTGTAAAGGCCAGGGGCTATCAGTGTGGGCAGCGCCGGGCCTCAGCACGCCGGAGCAGAGGCCGAGGGCTGAAGTCGGTAGGGCGCCCAGGGCTCCTCTCCACTAGGAGACCGGAGGCTGCGCCATCTCAATGCCCGACGCTGGCCTCAAAGCGGGGGCAAGACCGGTTACCAGATTTAGAATTGTGAAAAATGGGAAACTGCAAGACAAGAGAGTAAAGACTGGGAATTCAGGCTCAGGCTCTGCTGTCTGGAACAGGCTGTAAGGTGAGCCCGACTCCTTAACGCAAGCATCCGCCCGGAGCACTGGTGATTCGCGGCACTGCGGAGAACCCAGGTCTCCTCCAGGTGCGTTTGAAGACACCCGGTGTGCTCGACAGTGACATTTCACCCTCTAGGAAGTTAGTTAATACGGTAATCTACTCGCCTGCCCCAGGGTCGTGGACACCACTGAATGGGTGCTAAGCCAGGAAAGCGTCTTTTCTAAAGGTTTGCTTTCTATTTGCTCTTTGCTGGATGCTAATTTGTAAGGTCACACAGAACATACTGATTACAACCTCTCTCAGGATTTGTTGAAAAGCAGTTTGGAGCCGGGTGTGGTGGTGCACGCCTGTAATCCCAGCACTCAGGAGGCTGAGGCAGAAGGATCACGGTGAGTTCGAGACCAGCCTGGGCTACATAGTGAGTTCCAGGTCAGTCTTAGCTCCATAGTGAGACCCTGTCTCAAAAAAACAAAAAAAAACAAAACAAAAAAACCAATTTGGGGGAACGCACGATATTACATATACGTGTTGGTTTTTTGAGACAGGGTCTGGCCCAGGCTGGCCTCGAACTCGCACCGCTCCTGCGTTCTGTTTTACAGGAATCGCAGCCGGCGTCGCTCGGCCTGGGGTCCTGCCGTCCCGGGTCCCTCTGCAGGTTACCAAGCGCGCGGGCAGGACACCGCTGCCGACCTCAGCCGCACATCCCACGGCCTTTCTCAGCTCCGCGCCCCTCCGCCTCACCCCGCGGCTCTGAACCTAGACCAAAGTACAGACGCGCACATCAGAAAGTGTCGGAAGGAACTAGCCGAGGCCTGACAAGCGGAGCAAAGTTGGAAGCGGTGCCAGCAGGTAAGTACTCAGCTTCTCACCCCCTCGCGTCCTCTGGCGCACGGTGGCCCGCGCGGCCGACTGCGGGAGCCAGAGGCGC